>NC_085006.1:14502195-14507195 GCF_963854185.1 Sardina pilchardus | reverse complement strand
TCGGTTTGTCACTCGAGCCCTTTTTTCCTCCTCTCTCTCTCTGTCTCTCTCTCTCCCCTCAATCTCTCGCTCTCTTTCTCTCTTTTCTCTCTCTCCCCTCCTCTCTCTCTCTCTCTCTCTCTTTGCTCAGGAGCAGGGGTTACTGTTGGGTGTGGTGGCAGACTTCCACCTCTCTGGTGAAGAATGCTAAAATGAAATGTGTGTGTGTGTGTGTGTGTGTGTGTGTGTGTGTGTGTGTGTGTGTGTGTGTGTGTGTGTGTGTGTGTGTGTGTGTGTGTGTGTGTGTGTGTGTGTGTGTGTGTGTGTGTGTGTGTGTGTGTGTGTGTGTGTGTGCATGCGTGCGTGTGTTCTGGAGTACAGGTTGTTAAAGATTTAGTGGCACAGATTAGAGATTTCAACACATTTTTCTCACACAGATTGCAAGATTCAATTGAAGATTTCATGTGTAGGTTGTTGTTCTTATTGTTGTGCTTGCTGTATGTATATCTGTGTATTCATAACAGATGACATGTGCCTTCCTGCCCTTATTTTTGCATTGGGCCATGTTGTGATACGTGACACACATTCTCTTATCCTATCCCCACATACTCTTATGAATAAAAACATGCTGTCTGGCGTGCAGAGACACCCAAAGGCAGCATGTCTGTGACTGTGTGTGGGAGCGCGTTTCTATCAGTTTGGGGACCTGCTGGCACGCGTGTTGAGGTCGCGTTCGGAGCAGGAGCTGCTCAGTCTGTCCTCTCTCTTGGCGATCCAGTGATCTATCGAGCAGGCTGAGTTGCTTCCTGACATCACCACCATCTCCCATAATTCCATCTGTTTTGTGTTTGTCTATGGGGCGTGGGGTCAATAAAGGGAAAGTATTTGAACAGTTCATCAAGTAGACCCACTCACCCCCCACCCCTCCACCCCCGCTCACACACATATACAGACACGCACACACACACAGACACACACACAGACACACACACAGACACACAGACACAGACACACACACACACACACACACACACACACACACACACACACACACACACACACACACACACACACACACACACACACACACATACACACACAGGGTCTGTGATTGTGACTGATGCTGAGGGGGCTGCAGAAGGCTCCCTCACAACTCTATTCCTCCTGTGCTGAAGAGTGTGTCCAGAATGTTTTGTTCCATGGTAGCCCATACTACGGTGGAAAATGACTTATGCTTCCTTCATAGGTGATTACATTACTATAGTGTGGGCTGACGTCATGAAGTACTATAGCAAAACACAATCACTCTAATCTGAACAGAGAGAAGGTAGAGACCCAGAGATGTTCCTGTGTGTGTGTGTGTGTGTCTGTGTACAGTATGTGTATATATGTGTGTGTGTGTGTGTGTGTGTGTGTGTGTGTGTGTGTGTGTGTGTGAGTATGTGTGTGTGTGAGTATGTGTGTGTGTGTATGCAATTATTGCACCTGTCATATATATATTTACTCTGTACAGTGGATGCCACACACACACACACACACACACACACACACACAGACACACACAGACACACACAGACACACACACACACACACACACACACACACACACACACACACACACACACACACACACACACACACAGCCACTCACACACACATACGAGAGAGAGAGATGACTTTGAAAGCCTCTCCACCCCCGTTGGAATGTAAAGAGGCCTCTGGCCTGAAGAGTGGGAAACCTGGAGGCAGAGAGTCCTCCTCTCTCTCCCTCTCCTTCTCCCTCTCCCTCTCCCCTCTCCCCTCTCCCCCACCCCACCCCCATCAACCTCTTTCCTCTCAGCCTCCCCGAAGGATCTCATGCTCTGCCTTTCTAGTCAATCAGGTCTTTTTGAACCTATATCTATTCACCTCTGTCTGTCTGTCTGTCTGTCTGTCTGTCTGTCTGTCTGTCTGTCCTCTTACATCCCATGAGCATGAAGCTCATCTGTCAGAGTATCTTTCTATTGACTAAAGTGACTGGCAGATGGCCTGTCTTTTCTAATGTCAAACTAACAGGTGATCAGGACATTTAGCCTACTGAAAGCAATTCAACTCTTGTAGGCTACGTAATCACATTTTTTAACACAGAGGATTTCAGTAAACATCGACGAGTTTTGATATAGTCAGCTCAAGACTAACACAGATGCTTTGGCAGAGGACTGGCAGAAGTGTTATCTGACCCCCAGTAATGGACAAGCCTTTGCCTTTAAAAACCTTCTGCCCCCCCTCGGCTTGTAGAGTAGGGAGATTGTGTGTATGTGTATATTTGAGGCATATGACTGTTCATCTGTTCATGACTCTAGAGACGGATACAGTCTGGAGACAGTTCTCCTTTGAGAAATACGGTCTCAAATATACGGTTACAATGTTGCCATCTGAAGGTTCCATTTGATGATGTAATAATGAACTCATTGGAATGTCTCGGAACCGTATATCTATACCCACTCAAGCATACTATACTCACTTCTGTGAGTTTCGAGGAAAAAACAGCACATGTTGCTCACCAATATACTCAGAGCAAGCCGTCTGATTCCCTTCTCATACCGAAGTCTCCTCACAGACATGACATTACACCTGTGACTCACCTGAATGGGCTCTAGACAACAAACAAATCACAATCAATCACTCATGTCAAAACACACAAACAAAAACAAGAACCTCATAAATTCCCAAACTGACACGACGGGGTCAAAATGGGGCTCTGTGAGTTCATAGCGTCATTAAGTCTTTTTTACGGTTGTGGGGGGGCAAGGGGCTAAGTGTCCCTCAGGTAGGCGTGACTGCGCGACTAACGACCCCGCTGACACAGCCTGTCATTGAGGGAGTGCAGGTGGATTGACGAGGGGAGGGGGCTCATAGAGTGTGGTGTTCCCCCCAGAAAACTGGTGAACAGGGCCAGGTATCATTCAGATGATGGTGGAGGAAACTAAGGGGAAGTGTGTGTGTGTGTGTGTGTGTTTGTTTGTGTGTGAATTGTGTTTGCTTGTTTGTGTGTGTGTGTGTGTGTGTGGGGGGGGGGGGGTGTTTATGTGTGTGTTTATGCATACATGCATGTATGTATGTATGTGTGTGTGTGTGTGTGTGTGTGTGTGTGTGTGTGTGTGTGTGTGTGTGTGTGTGTGTGTGTGTGTGTGTGTTTGAGGTGGCACTCTGATGGGGAGGGAAGTGTGTGAGGATAAAAGGACTGACACGGAAAAGGGAGTGATTCTCCAGATGCAATCTGATCTGTCAGACAACACATCTCCTCATAGGCTCATCTGCTGAATACCAATGGGCTGGAAGGACAATTGCACCTTGCTCTCTCATGCACAGTAAAAAAGCAGAATGACAGAGAGACAGAGGAAGGGAGGGAGGGAGGGAGGGAGGAAGGGAGTGAGTGAGAGAGAGAGAGGGAGACGGAGAGCAAGAAAGAACATTAAAAAAAAAGCACTGTGTGATTTCATTGGCTGGCTCCCTCTCCATTCATCCACAGACCTCTTGGAGTGATTTCATCGTCCCGTCCTCCTCTCCCCTTCATTCATTCATCACTTTGCTTTCTGTCGTATGGGTATGAGTGAGAGAGAGAGAGAGAGAGAGAGAGAGAGAGAGAGAGAGATAGAGACAGAGAGAGGGGGAGAACAGGTCAGAGAGATAGAGAGAGACCGAAAGAAAGACAAAGAAAGAAAGGCAGACAGAAAAAGAGAGAGAATGAGAGTGAGAGACAGAGTGCGAGAGGACGACAGGGGCATGATGTCCAGCACTGGCTTTGAGAAATGTATCGTGCGAGGCCTGTTATCATTGGCGACGTGTTCTGCTTCCTCTAAACAGCAACAATGAAAAACCACACAGCGACACAGCAGTGAAAGTAACCAAAGTAGACAGACCTGCAGCAGATAGTCAATCGGTCAACCCTGACCTTATCTATGTGTGTGTGTGTGTGTATGTGTGTATGTGAGAGAGTGAGTGAGTGTTTGTCAGTGTGTGTGTGTGAGAGAGAGATAGACAGAGGGAGGGGGAATGAGGGGGGGGGGGTCTGCTTCAGTGACATCACTATCGGGGAGGATCCGTATGGACAGGAAAGTCAATTAGAGTTTAACTGAGTTTACCAGCTGGAGAGAGATAGAGAGGGAGGGAGAGAGAGAAAAAGAGAGAGAGAGAGAGAGAGAGGAAAAAGGGGAGGAGAGCGGACGGGTGAAGGAGAGACTCTTCAGAGAGAGGAAGGGAGAGAGACGGTTAGGAAGTAAGGGACTCAGGAGAGCCTTTTTATTGCTGTCACACCGCTTAGCGAAAAAGAGGAAAAAAAAAAAACCCAAACCTTCCTTTTTGACTTTTTTTTTCTCCCTCCTCTATCACCTCTCTTATATATATTTTTCCTTTCACTCTCTCTGTCTGTTGCCTGTTGTGTAGTTGCTCTCTGGCTCCGCTTGCTGCAGGAGCGGGAGGAACGGCGCTGGGAGTTGGGAGTCTCCGAGTCACTGGTCAGCGGACAGGGGAACGCCGGAGACAGACCGAGAGAGAGAGAGAAGGAGCGAAAGAGAGAGAGAGGGGGGTTTGTTTGTTTTTCGGGGGAAAGAGGGAGAGGAGCGCTTATCTGACAACGGACAACAGGTTGAGTGGATGAGAGAGGGTGCAAGAGAGATAGAGAGAGAGAGCGAGAGAGAGAGAGAGGGAAAGAGGGAGGGAACAGGTCATCCATCCCAGTACTGACATGGAGGGGAGTCAGACTTTAGCCCTCCAGTGCTGTAACTGGGGTTAGCCTCAGAGAGAAACAGTGACAGAGAGAAAGAGAGTAAAAGAGGAAGAGAGAAATAGAGAAAGAGAGAAGGAGGGTGCGCTGCATTCTCCTCTGTTGAGCGCGGGAGAGAGCGTGAGGCAAGGGTCCGTAACACTGGAGCTCAAGGACAAGCCATGGACTCTGCACACTATCTACAACGCCTGGACGTGAGTACCTTACACACACTCACACACACACATACAAACAGACATACACACACAAACACACA
>NC_085006.1:14469695-14494695 GCF_963854185.1 Sardina pilchardus | reverse complement strand
GTGTGTGTGTGTGTGTGTGTGTGTGTGTGTGTGCTCTGAGGGTGGTGAGAGGTGATAAATCATTGTACATACAGTAATCAGGACACACAGACACACACAAAGACATAGACATGCACATGCAAACACACACATAATAAAAAGAAAGAGAGAGAGACAGACAGATGGTGACAGCGATTTCTGTGAAACAAATAGCTTAATGATATCCAAGGCTTATTGACTTCATTTGAGCTTTATTGTATAAATAAGCTATAGGACATGGGAACAGGAACGTCCCATTGTAAAAAGTATTACCTTTACAGCTGCTAAATGGTTTATAATGACTCTTTATGGAGCAAAGAGCCACCGTTATCACACGGAACATACAGATAAGCTGAGCACTGAGCGATAAAAGGCCTGGCTGACGAAAGCGATGCTTTATCTCAATCTGCTCTTGTTTTTTTCTCTCTCTCTGTGTCCCTCTCTTTCTTTCTATCTCCCTGTCCCTTTCTCTCTGTCCCTGTCCCTCTCTCTGTCCATCTCTTTCCCTTTCTCCGTCTTTCTCTTTCTCTCTGTCTCTGTCCGTCTCTCACTCTCTCACGGACTATTGCTTCTGACGCTTGATCTGGTGCTTTTGGCAAAGCGGTAAACACCGGTAATGACGATTAATTCTGTGTTTGTCCTTCCCTCTCCCCGTGCTCTCTACTTCCCCTGCCTCTGCTGTCTCCCAGGTCCATCATGTTCCCTGCTAGCCTCCTGGTCCTCCTGATGATCCTGCTGCTACCTCACGCCTCGTCGGGACGCCAGGGGCAGGAGGATGCCGGCCAGGCCCGTGTTGGCCCGTCGGCGCCGGCGCTGGACCCAGCGGTGGCCCAGACCATCCAGAACCTGCTGTTGAGCCGCCTGGGCCTGCAGTCGTACCCCGACCCCCGGCCCGGTGCCGCCGTGCCCCAGTATCTGCTGGACCTGTACCGCTTCCACTCGGAGCAGTACCACCTCATCCAGGACCCGCACTTCAGCTACCCCAGCCAGCATACGCAGGGGGCCAACACCGTGCGCAGTTTTCAGCATACAGGTAGGCACCCATAGAACATGTGGTCTTCATAAAGCAAAGTCACTGGCAGTTACCTCTTTACCTTTTTACCTCCTCACTGGGAGTGACTCCAGCCTTCCAGCTTCCAGCCGTTTCAACTCGATTTGAATTTGAACTGACTGATTGTTCACAAGGCTCATCAAGTTTTCATGCTGCTTTCTAGACAAAGATCTCATTTGGTCTCCAATCCCAGAGGAGAGTTGAAGGTGGTGTAATGAGTGAACTTAGGAGCTATGGGTGGCATTTGAAATAGGCCAGAGAGAACCTCTTTAAAGGATGACGTGTTGATCCTGACAAGACCTGATAAAAAATGGGAAATTGAGATCTCAGGGTCATTGTGACATTTCAGAATTGTTTGTGATCCAGCAGAAACATGATTTTGAAAGGCATGGAATTCAGGGCAGAACTGACAAAACCCATTAATCATTAGAAAGCCATAAATCTTGTCATATACCGCTACCCACCACCACCACCACAACTCTTTTGTTGAAGGTCAATAGTCTGAGTAATTTGAAAATGAAATCGAACCTCTTTAATTTTCTGATGCTCTTACATACAAATTCAGTGACTATAGTTTTGAAAGAGAGAGAGAGAGAGAGAGAGAGAGAGAGAGAGAGAGAGAGAGAGAAAGAAAGAGAGAGCCTAGTGTGTGTGTGTGCCAGAGTTTAAGTGTGTGTTGGCAGCCAAAGTGGTGAGTTCATCACTCTCACAGCAGGACACACAGGGGTAATGTGTACAGGTCAATTAACCTTCCCTCACTGCCCGCAAGCCCAATGAAAAAGCTATATCTAACTACTGACTCAATGCTGGGATTGTTTCGAGGTGTACGTTTTTTTCTTCTCTCGTCTACTTCTCTGGCAGAGGAAATCCGCCGGGGTGTCTGGAAAAGGATATGATAGTTTGTCAAAGTGCACCCAAGAATGATTTGCAATTATGACAAACACTTGCTGCCAAAAAGCCTCTGCCTCAAGGCGTTAGACAGTGGACGGTTTAAAGCATAGTGGAAAGTGCGTATCATGTAATGAACAGTTGTAAAGAGCTCACATAAAGCACATGAGTTAAGTTATTTTAGTCAGCCGAGCATGCTGTGCCCTCATGGGATTCTGTCTCTTTTTACTTCTGCTCACTTTTCTCCCTCAGGTTCACTGTAGGCTCTGTTTTTCTGTTGTTCTCTCTCTCTCTCTCTCTCATACGTTCAAATCAAAGGATGCATTATTGCCATGAAAGTGTAGACTACTCATTTTTGAATTATGAAGAGTGGACAAATTGATTTTAGGTGACATTCTGTCTTTCTGTTGTTCTCTCTCTCTCTCTCTTATAAGTTCAAATCAAAGGATGCATTATTGCCATGAAAGTATAAACTACCCATTTTTTAATTATGGAGAGTGGACATTAGGTGACATTTTGTCTTTCTGTTGTTCTCTCTCTCTTTCTCTCTCTCACTCTCTCACTCCATCAGAGACCAGAGATCCTGAGGGAGACCCATCCGAGGCAGATCGGGTTCTCATCTCCTTCAACGTGTCCTCCATCCCCGAGGATGAGAGCATTATGTCGGCAGAACTCCGGTTCCTGCACGGGCCCCTGGACGGCAAGGAGTCCCACAGGGTCAGTCTGTACCTCTCCGAGGGCCGCGCGGACCCCCGGCCCCGCCTGCTGGAGACCCGCCGCCTGACCTCGCAAGACGCCCCGCGCCGCTCTGCATCCTGGGAAACCTTCAGCTTAGCCAACGAGCTGTTCATGCAGGAGGTGTTGAGCGGGCGGCCAGGGAGTCTGAACTTCCTGCTGGAGGTCACCGCGGAGGATCCTGCCGACAACGCCACACGGAAGATTCCAGAGGGTACCGGACTGTCTGGAGGGAAGGGGGACGCTACGCAAGGCCCCCTGAGGGTGAGGCGGGCGGCTGGCCAGGACGAGCACAGCTGGGTGCACCAGCGCCCCCTGTTGGTGACGTACAGTCACGACGGGCGTGGACAGCCACTGGTCCCCTATGGTAAGAGGATCCCCCCAGGAGTGCGGGGGTCCAGGGGAGGCGCTGGAAGAAAGGGTTCCAGTCGCGGGGGAAAGGGAGGACGCAACCGCGAACGCAGCCGGGAGCGAGATCGCGACTCCTCCCCTGACCGCTCCCCTGACCGCTCCCCTGACCGCTCCCCTGACCGCTCCCCTGACCGCTCCCCGGAGTTGGACTGGTGGTCGGAGCGGCGCGTGAAGCGCAACGGCCGGCGCGCGGCCAAGCTGAAGCACCTGTCGCGCGCCCGCTGCCGCCGCCACCCGCTCTACGTGGACTTCAAGGACGTGGGCTGGAACAAGTGGATCGTGGCGCCCAGCGGCTACGACGCCTTCTTCTGCCTGGGCGAGTGCCGCTTCCCGCTGGCCGACCACATGAACTCGTCCAGCCACGCCATGGTGCAGACGCTGGTCAACTCGGTGAACGGCGCCGTGCCCAAAGCCTGCTGCGTGCCCACCGCCCTCAGTCCCATCGCCATGCTTTACCTGGACCAGCACGAGCGCGTCGTGCTCAAGAACTACCAGGACATGGTGGTGGAGGGCTGCGGCTGCCGGTAGCCGGAGAGGAAGGAAGGAAGGAACGAGTGAACGAGTGGAGGAAGGGGTGCATAAAGAAGAGGATGTGTGGGTGAGATAAGGAAAGAGGTTCAAATGATGAAGGAGACTGAGAGAGTGTAAGAGGGCGTAGATGACCAACTGGGGAAAAAAAATACTGAAGAGGAGAAAAAGAGAGAGAGAGAGAGGAAAGAGTCTCCTCAAAGGGACCAAGCGTGTTGGAATGCAGAATTCCCACCTCAATGACCAAGTTTTCCCCCAATCCCCTGCCTCCTGTTTCCTGTCCTGTGACTTTGCCATCATTCCAAAGATTCACCTTTGATCCAACAGCAAGAATCTCATCTCACCTCTCTCTCTCTCTCTGCCTCTCTCCCTCTTTCTCCTATCCTACAGTACCTTCCAGTCCAACGGTCCCCAGTATAGCCTCCATCAGTGCCCTGTGTGTGTTGTGTTGCGGTGAGATCAGTGTCTGCGTTGCCTTGTATGCTGTGCTCTACTGCCACTCTGAACTTCCTCCCTCCCCTGGCTCGTCTCACACCAGCATCACGCCAGTCTCACTTGAGACCTCAGCTGTTTCAAATGCTTATTAGTCCTGTAGCCCTGGGCCTTAACAGAGGAAAACAAACAAACAAACAAAAACATAAACAGAAAACAAAACAACAAATGGCTGCTGATGACTGGAGTGGAAAGTATCTGCCTGCTTGAAGGACAGTTCACTGTGTTGCTGTTCCAGGAAAAGGAGGTGGAAACCTCTCAAGGACAATAACAAAAAAAACAAAGAAATAAACAAACAAACAAAAAAAGAACAAATGACTGTCAGCAGCAAGCTTCATGTTATTCAATATTTAAAACCACAACAATAATACTGGGAACAGACTAAGCTGTTGTTTAAGTGTACAGTTGCTATTGTTATTATTTAAAGATACTGTTTTTGTTGATGATGATGATGTTGATGTCGTAATCTTTTGCAGTCAAAGAATTCACATTGCTTAAAAAAAAACTTATCAAGATAAATACTTAAAGCTATTTCTTTTTAAAACGTTGTCTTAAGAGTAAATCTAATTTAAAAGTCTTTACAAATTCATTTATGTATTTAAATAGCAAATATGGTGTATGTAATCCTGTATTGAAGATGTCTGTCTCACAAAGCCTTACTGACGTGCACAGCTTGTCCAGTTTTGCAAGTGACAGCCCTGCAACACACACACACACATCCAACCAAAAGTCATTGTGAGTCATAGTGACATCACACTCTTATTGTCTGACATACAACTAGTGTGCATGTGTCCATACGGATTTCATCTAGTTTGAGATGGCCGCCATTGTGTGTCCATGGAAACTATAAAGCTAAGGCAACCCAGCCATAGAAAGCATCACTCATTTAGCTGTGACTGTCTTGTTAGCTTTTGAGACTGTAATCTATTCAACTCTCTGGCACTTTACCATCATGTCGTTGTCACGCAATGAAACTAACTAAAGTGTGACTAAAGCGAAGATTAAAAACACAACCGAGTTAAAAAATATATACATATTCTGGTGGTATGTCAACAACAACTCGTAAGAAAAGGGATCATTTAAACCACAGTCTATAAACAGTCGACGTTTGACGTTGTCTAAACATTATGTGATGTGTAATAAACTAAATCAAGCAAGCACCACAATTTCTCCCATCATGCTCTTTGTCTGCAGCTTGTTCTGAATTCTTGGTTTGTCTGATCTGTGTGAGTTCTACACCAAATCTTGGAAGCACCTTCAACACCATCTGTCACAGATCGTGATTAGATGTCATCACACACCATCACATGATCAGTCAAATCTCCAACTATTGGCAGTGGGGAGAGGGTTTGTCCTAGCTCATTTTTTCAGGATAGAAAAGAGAGGAAGTTAGCGGGGGAGAGAAATATGGTGGGATTGGGAAATGGCGGACTCAAACCTGGTTCAATTTGGGCACAAATGTGGTACGGGTGCTGTAGCCAGTTGCACCACAGCAGCCTCCAGGGATAGGTACATTGAAGTGACCTTTGACCTCTCATAATTTCACGAGTGTCTCACTCTCTGGCGTGAGGCTAAAGCTGAGAAAACACTGCAATTCTGGCCCAAATAGATTCAGTTGGATCCGAATTCAGGCTGAATTCCCACATGATTTGTTGTTATTCCTGGCATGTCTGAATTTTTTTCGACTGTCTTGCAGTATGAGCAGTCGAATGTAAAGTTTGAGCGCATGCAGCTCAACATATCTCATATTGTTTCTCAACATAAACATGTTGTTTGCTACGGAGAATAAAAAATCACACAGTGTCTGCTTATCACACAAAACATATGGTAGGTGAGCGATGGGTTTCAGCGATGGAAGAAAGAAATCATATTTCCAAAAATCTATCTGCAGTTCTCAGACCTGCTGCAAATGGAGGCTTTAGGTAATGGCTCTGGGGGTGGTTTGCATGAGGAAGTTGTAGGGTCGTTTGTGGAGGCCCCAGAGAGGTGTGGGTGGCCCACCCCTCTCCTGAGGATCGCCCCACTGCCAGAGCACTGCATCACCTTATCAATCTACTCACTGCCTCTGAGCCGCTCACATCTGGTTCTGATGGGTTCCTTCCACCCACACACGCTTCTACACACACACATACACACACACACACACACACACACACACACACACACACACACACACACGTACACATACACACTCACACAGGTATGTAGCTGGCAGCTCTATGGCAGTTAATGGTCCTCTGCAAAATGTTCCATACAGATTCTGCTGAAAGACACACAAACTCACACACACACACACACACACTGAGAGAGGGAGAGGGAGAGAGAGAGAGAGAGAGAGAGAGAGAGAGAGAGAGAGAGAGAGAGAGAGTGTGTTTTTCTGCATTCTTTCATGTCACAGAAGCTAACCGCTGCTGGCCACCCCTCTCACCTCACCTCTTCCCCTGGTCAGGTAGGAGGTTCCGGAGGTGTAAAAGTATGCTGAGTTTCCATTAGAGGTCTCTCTCACACACACATACGAAGACTGGAGGTTGTCCAGAACACACTAACCACAGCTGGAATCATCTACAGCCAGCATACATATCGCTCCTCAACAGCTGTCGACAGCTCTCCACCACAGGGGCTTTCTGTGTGTGTGTGTGTGTGTGTGTGTGTGTGTGTGTGTGTGTGTGTGTGTAGGGCGGGGGTGTCTATTTACGAAGGTCAGAAGCATCAAAACCCAATTGGAACGTGACCTTTACCCATAGCATCCACTTCTTTATCTCCAACTGCTGTCTTCATGGCATCTTGTAACTAAAACTCTCTCTCTCCTTTTCTCATGTCATTCTCTCCTCACCTTATTCCTCCATATATCTCTCTTTTCCTCATCCCTCTCTCCATCCATCTTCTACATCCTCTCTTCGTAGAGTTTGTCTCTATCTCCGTCTCAATCATAAGACCCATCCACACTGCTGTTCTAACCATAAGTGTGACTACAACTGTAGCTATACTGATATGAGCTTGACCAACAATACATTTCTCTTTTGTCCCTCTGTTGTTCTTTCCATCACTCTAATCTTTTATCCCTCCATCGCTCTCTCTCTCCTTTGTCTCGCCCACAGGCTGTCCAGTGGGAATGTGTAGACTAGAGTAATGGCTAGTAGAGAGACTCAATGGTGTGTGTGTGTGTGTGTGTGAGTGTGTGTGTGTGTGTGTTTTGTTTTTGCGCATGTGCGTGAGTTGTATGTGTGTGAGTGCTGTGTGTGTGTGTGTGTGTGTGTGTGTTCCGAGCCGAAGAGCATCTCTCCAGCAGCAGCAGCGGCGGCAGCGGGAGGAGGCTGACACAGAGAGGCTTATCTCATCAGGCCACGGGGCTGGGCTCGTCAGGGTACCGCCGGCCTTGACCCAGTCAAGCGCACCGAGCACACCTTCACTCAGCCATAAATCACCGCTGTCCTGAGATCAGCTTGCCATGGTCCTCGTGACCTTTCCCCCGCACAGGTGTCTGGATTGTTTCAGAGAGAGAGAGAGAGAGAGAGGGAGAGAGAGAGAGGGAGAGGGAGAGAGAGACAGAAAGGAAGAGAGAGAAACAGAGAAAGAGAAACAGAGAGAAAGAGAGAGAGAGAGAGAGAGAGAGAGAGAGAGGGAGAGAGAGAGAGAGAGAGAGAGAGAGAGAGAGCGCTGTGTCAACTCTGCACCTGTAAATCATGGCACACCTGACTGCCGGACAGCGGCGTAAATCACTGCCAGATGCCACGTCTGACACCGGTGGCCCAAAGGGGTTCTGCAGCAGGCCGAGCGGGGCTCCCCAAACAGCGCACAGCCTCGGAGTCTGGTCCTGGGTCTGGGAGCGGAGCGCTGACCGCCACGGGAATGAAGACAGGTGGGAGCTCTCGGAGAGGAGTGTTTACAAAGAACACGCCGGTTGCCGCGGAGACAGGGGTGCTGTGCGATTTCACGTATATAACACCACGCTCAGATTGCACCACATGCTAACACAAAAAGCTTCCTATATCCTTTGCTGGCACATTGCTGTGTCTCCACAGACACGCTCTCCATCTAAAGGCATCTGCTTTTCATTTTACCGTAAAAACCTGAGGACTTTGAACGAACAGCCATGTATGTAGCAAGACCCACAAGATATCACAGTTCACTGGGTAAGACAAGGAAAGAGGGCCTGTTCAAACACTTGTGTTGTGTTCATTTGGGTCCCCTGATAATGCATTTGATTAGTGATTGTTTTTTATTGGCACCTGCCAGTTGTTGAGGTTTCATATATGACTATAAGACTATAAGAGTCTTATTTACATTTAGACTACACATTGTTTTATAAATAATAATAAACAGAGGTGCTGGAAGATATGAGTGACCATTCATATCAGCTTCCAGTGCTGAGAGTGGAAATCAAGGCAGCTGGAGCCCACCGCTCCAGGTGTGTAAGAATGCTCCCAGTGTGGGTGCTCCTGGTGAGCTCACAGCCCCAAATGTGTGTAAGTGTGTACACTATCTTCGGAAGGGTTAAATGCTGAAATACTGTGGACAAATTTCACAGACAGAGAACAGAATAATGCTACTCAACTTAACAACATTCTCTCATGTCTTCAAACACAAACACATACATGCAAGGGTGCGTGTGTGGTGTGTGTGTGTGTGTGTGTGTGTGTGTGTGTGTGTCTCTCTCTGCACATGCACGTTCCTCTATGTGACTGCTTTCATGTGTGTTTATTCGAAAACACAATACTCTTAATCTCCCTCAACTGAAAATACACTACGAGTGTTCAAAACAGCCTCATACACCCCCCAGATGACCACTACACATGGCGCAAGACGCAGACTTGCATGGGGGCATTTCCAGTCAGAAATTGGCATGTTTGCTGTCTAACTACCACCAGTACAGTGCAGTCTAAACTGCCTCGGTTGCTCCAGATGTGTGAGCATTGTTTGTTGTCACATTTGGGGTTAGTCAGACTAAATTATAGCCTTATTTTCATGCTCCGTGTCTTCCTTCTTCTGGCAGGGCTGCTGCTGCCGCTGCTGTCTGGAGGGGGAAAAGTCCAAGATGCTGCTGCTGATGGTGCCATGAAGACACGTGGCAGGTGTGTGTGTGTGTGTGTGTGTGTGTGTGTGTGTGTGTGTGTGTGTGTGTGTGTGTGTGTGTGTGTGCATGTGTGTGTGTGTGTGTGTGTGTGTGTGTGTGCGCCTGCCTGCCCAGCATATGGAGTTATGGATATGGATGGCTGTACCAGCAGCCCGCAACTCCACACATGGGCTGGATGTGGTTTGTGCCGTTAAAACCCGAGAGCTCTAAATCCGCAACCCTTAACCCCCGGAGGGGTGGGGAGGTGAGGAATGGGGAGGTAGGCAGCGGGCGGTGAACAGGGACATCCCTCTGACGGACAGGCTTACATACAACCTGAACCCTTTTTTTTTCTTTATCTGGGGTGGCTGGGTTGTCGTCTCAATCACGCAAGGTATCAACAGTATAGGGAACCCCCTTGGTCCACACACACACACATACACACACAAACACACGCACTTCATGCATGATAATGATGTGTGCTTTTATGGAAGTGAAGCTACAGTGCACACATGTTTCTACACGTTCAGAAGCATCTACAGCATATGTGTAAGCCTCTACACATATCTTCTACCACCAATCACCACCACCACCTACTGTTTACACTATATATATTACACTGTTTATATTGCACCACCTGACATCACATTGCACCTTTCTGTTCTTTTGCACTTCTGGTGAGACGCAAACGGCATTTCGCCCACCTCTTATACTCTTGTAGAATTACGATAAAGTTGAATCTAATCTAATCTAATCACACAAGAAGTGCTTAAAAAGTGCAGTTCAACATGCCCATCAGTTGAAGTGCAATCATAAGCACAGCCAGATGAGATATTAGACATATCTGCTGACCCTGGGATGTGCTGCTGCTCTGGGAGTGCATTTCTCACCACCGGAACGATGTTTTTTCCGGAACAATCTGCCTGTGTGTTTGGCAGTGCCTGACACACACCGACACGGGCCCAGTTGATCATTCGGACTCTATATAAAAGTTTATGTCTGGGACGTGGAAACGCACGGATGGCGCTTTTACACACACCACAGGAAGGAAGGAATTTTAGGGCTGCGGGTCAAAGGTGAAACTACAGTGCTGTGCAGACACAGAGGCAGTATTTTACACAGACGGGTGATGCTTTACAACAGGAAGAAAACAGACAGGGAGGGACGGGCCAAGCCAAGAGCCGGTGATGATGATGGCTTTGTTTTCTTTCAGAGTTGGACAGGTCACTAACACTGACTCACCACAGCAAGTGCACGACACGTGCACCCTTTGCCAAATCTACTAACTCAGCCAGGTGAATAACAATGTTGTGAGTCATTTCCACTGATTTAGGTAAGGCTAGTTCTACTTTGTTTTGTTTCGTAAGACAGAAGATGGTTCTCGGAGCTCAGCAGGTTTGCTTGGAGCTCGATTGGTACAGTATACCAAGGTGCAAAAGTGCACCAAGGCCATGGACTCAAACAAACAGAGTATGCATTGCATACCGATATCATCTACATCTCTGTGGAGTACAGTTAGTTGCTTTGGATATACGCATCTGCTAAACAAATGAAGGTGAATGTAAGAATAGTCTGATGTAAAACATCTGTATCCGAGCTCCTCACAACCATGAGGGACTGGTGTATGCTTCCATCTTTTAAATCTGTAATTCCCCCCTTGGACATACTGTGCTCATGTTTGTTTATTCATGGATATATTTAAGGATATATGAACGGAGGTTGATGTTAAACACAAAATCATGATGAAGTCCCTCCCTTCACCATTCCAAACTGATATGAAACACATGCATCTCCACACTTGACATTAAACAGTGTACAAATGCTATATGTTATGTTGAGTTAACTGTTATATGTTAAAACTTATGTTAAAGGGATAGTTCGGGTTTTAAGACACAAAGTTATATGGGTTCCCTGTCAGCAACGTTGTGCATCAGCACTGACTTACCCCCCGACAGCGTCCTGTGAGCCGAGATCCAGCCGGTTTTTGATCGTTTTTGATGCCGGACTATTTTCTTCAGCAGGTTTCTGGGGTCACGAAAGTAAAGTGTTTTTCTTCTCAAAACCATATGCGTTCAACAGAGTGATATATTTGCACCACAAAAACGTTGTCCAGCTGTCAGTAGCGCGCAGTGATAGAAATCGCGAAAAATAAGTAAGTGACAACGAGGTTTGAATTTTTCCTGGACAACGTTTTTGTGGTGCAAATATATCACTCTTTTGAACGCATATGGTTTTGAGAAGAAAAACACTTTACTTTCGTGACCCCAGAAACTTGCCGGACTACTTTCTTCAGCATCAAAAACCGGCTGGATCTCGGCTCACAGGACGCTGTTGCGGGGTAAGTTAGTGCTGATGCACAACGTTGCTGACGGGGAACCCATATAACTTCGTGTCTTAAAACCCGAACTATCCCTTTAAAACATACATTTCCCCCCAGTGTGCAATTTCATGTTATTTTCAACTAGTACAGGGTATTTTGCTACCATAGTCATGATATGAATAGACATGAGACTCATGGTGAGAATCAGAGAGGGTTCTAGAACAGGTCTGATGGAGGCGCCATCGGAAGGCCAGCCCAGAGGATGACTGAAATAGAAGATGGCCTCTCTCTGGCCCCTGAACCCCACACAAGACCAGGTGTCTGTCACACCTGATCAACGGCAGAGTGTGGGCAACAGGAAGGGATGCATCGTGGGCTTATGGATGGGCATGAAAGGTTAGTGTGTGAGAGAGAAAACAACAAAGTGTATGTGTGTGTGTGTGTGTGTGTGTGTGTGTGTGTGTCTGTATATATGTGTGTGTGTGTGTGTATGTGTGTGTGTGTGTGTGTGTGTGTGTCGAGAGGCTGTGGGGCACAGCTGAGTGGGTCTGGGTGTTGTATTGGACATGTTCCGACTCTCCTCCATCTGGTGGTCTCCAACTGTGTGTGTCTCCACTTCCTGGAAACGCCGTGTTGTCTTCGCTGGGATGTAAGCAGCGTCATGGAAACCAGAGGCTGGATAAAGACTTAGGGGACAGAGAGAACTGCGGCTGTAGCTTCTCAAGGCACTTCCTCCTCCTCTCTCTTTCACTCGCTCCGTCTCACTCCTCCTCCCACTCTCTCTATCCCTCTCTCATACACTTACCACCCTCACCCTCCCTCATTCTACCTCCTCTCTGCCTACTATTCATATTTGCTTTTTTCAATTGCTTTGTCTCTCACAATGCACAATATACTGTATTAGCCTCATGATGTCTTATTGTCACTCTCTGGTCTCTTTCTTGTTCTATTTCAGTCTCTGTCTCTCCCTCTATTTTTTTCAGTCCCTCCAACTTTAAATCCACTCCTCTACCCCCCCCCCCCCCCTCCATCATACCCCAACACCCCCACCCCTCACCCCTCCTCAGCAGCCCTGGGATGAATAATGATGTTTTTACAGGTGTCTCACGATGCCGACGCTGTCCCCGCTCGGCTGGAAATCACATTCGACCCTCCCCTACACCCCGCCTCCCCTACACCCCACCCGCAACACCCCTCAACACCCTTCCGTCTCCCTCACCCCTCCATCTTCCTCGCCCCTCGATCTCGTCTCTCCCTCTTCACGTCTCCTCCGCTCTCCTCTCTCCTGTCGTCTGCTCTCCTCTCCTCTTCTCGCGCTGTCATCCTTCTCCCCGTGCTGTCGGCACCCCCCCAGCAGGTTGCTAGGCGAGACGGATGGGGAGATGTTTAACCAGAGTATACAGGCAGGAGGTGAGCTCTTTAGCAGCTCAATAACGAGCAACCGGGGGCCTGGTGTGTGTGTGTGTGTGTGTGTGTGTGTGTGTGTGTGTGTGTGTGTGTGTGTGTGGGGGAGGGGGTGTAGCCTGGAGATGGGGTGGAGGAGGGTGTCTACTCCCAGCTTCCCTTAATCTCCCTTTCCCGTCAAATGTGTTGTACAGGAGCTAATAGATTACAGGGAGAAGTCTCAGTCTCAAGAGTTCTAGTGCATAACCGAGATTTCATCCATCTAATCCCTATTTAACATCCTTTGAGAGAAGAGTCTCCTGGTAAATGGTCAGTCCAGCCTCCAAAGTTTTGTGAAAGTTCCCAGCTCACACTATATACAGTAGTGGAGGGTCTGAGGAACAAAGAGGTTACATTAAGATTTGGCAGCTTGGGTGGACGAGTGTGCATGTGTGCATCAGTGACAGAAAAGTTAGTAAAAAAGGCACTATTTACACATACACTATTTAGACACAAAGGCTTACATTTGAACAAAAACACACTATTTCTTACTGTAAAGAATCACTTTAACAATTTACTGCTCTGCCGTAATTAATGTAATTTCACAGATGGTGCAATATAACAATATCTGCGCAATCTATTAGGCTGGGTAAACCCTGCCTGATCTGCCAGCGATTTGGATTTCACCCTGAAGCTCAGGCTAGAAACTGCACATCTATCTCTCTTGCTTCCTGTGTACATCTTCTGGATCCAATCTCAAATTAGCTTATCCAAAAGGCGCTCCCGGATCGTTGGTCTGACTGGTTGAAGGACTATCCAAAAGCGTACAGAGTAAATGTGCAGTAAAGCGCAGACTCCCCAGACTATATTCCATCTTAAAAGATTGAGCTAAGTATGGTGATAGCCAGACTACAAAATATTGCTACTGGTGCACATTGCCTTTGAATCTTAGCAAAACATGGGAATAGCGCAGTCAGGCTACTAAAGGAGATCATATAAATTCTCTACTTTGATCGGACTGACCTTTTAATTCATTATTACAATTAATAATGTCATTGCTTGGAAATGATCAAACACATTTGTTTTACATACCCATCATGTGATTTGCCTTGCCATATGGCCTATAGGCCTACTAGTATTCTGCTCAGAGTGAAATCAATACGTATGGCTTAAAAAAAACAGACATGCACACACGACCACGACAATCACAACAACCACCAACAGTCCAACACCCATAAAGCCAAGGCTACACACACGTTTATAACAAATGGCTGAGTGTGTACCAGAAGAAACAACCCATTCGAAATAATACCACACGGCACAATTACAAGCAACCATGCCACAGCGGGCTACTGTAAAATCCTCCTCGTTATCTACCTTAAAACGTTAAGCGTAGCACTCGTGGTGGATGCGCTATCATTCCTATCCGCCTCAGGCTATTCTCCTACTGCCCGAACATTACAGTAAGCCAATGTTTACCGACATTTGTTTTGGTTAGTAGAACAGAATCTCGTGTCTTTACCATGGGAGGGGTATGACGGCGACACAACTTTTGATAAATTTTTATTTATTTATATTCGATTTTTTTAAAAAAAGAAAATCGTTATCAGCCAATAGAGAAACTGCCTCGAGGAGCAACATATACTGTACGAGCACTGCTACGTGAGACACACAATTAAGAATCACTGCACTTTCATCAGAATCAGCACAGAAAGGTTAATTTTGAGATGGCTCCCCTTCAGACCTGGGCCCTTGCGGTTGCCATAACATTTTAGCCATCACATTCATCAATAGCAGAGACTTTCCTTATTTTTGGTCTGTGTAGACGCTTTTATTGTTTTATCTCTGTTTTCTCTCTGCCATCTATGCTGTCTGACTGTGACTGACTAAAGAAAGCGTTACTCGCCATCTTAAGTATGAACATTAAGCAACTAGTTTATCGAGTGAAATCAACTCATGGCCTATGTCAATATCAGGCATATTTTTACCCTGTTATGAAACGAAATGAGCTTTCTGGCTCAGCTTTCTGGCTCAGTGACGGATCTATTTCTCTCTCTCTCTCTCTCTCTCCCTTCCTTGCCATCTATCAATAATATATCTCTCTGGCATCTGTGTATGACGGACAAAAGGAATCCAATGGCATTATGTGAAACAAACTGTGAAACCTGATGTTTGCAATTTGCTACAATTTACTCCACAGCTGCATAACTGTTGCTGCGAATAATCTAGGATCATTAGACCTAATGGAAGGAGTGAAAACCTGTTTTAGTCATTGTTGAAATTAACACCTAGAGGTGTGATAAAAATATAGGATACGCTTTCTTGAAGATGGATGTGGTGAGATTGAACGTCCCCTGACAAAATTGAAGGGTCCTGAAACCTCGGCCTAGTTTAACCCCTAAGCATCTTAATGTACAGACATAACCATATGTCTGGGACCAAGATCAAGACAAGTACAAGGCAGACTTGCGTGTGCGCGCGCACACACACACACACACACACACACACACACACACACACACACATGCACGCACACATGAAGTGCTGTTTGGCAGCTGACTCCATAGACGTCCCTCTTCTCCAGATGTTATGAAGCCCACAGAGGAGAGACAGAGGAAGTCAGAGTCCTGGTGGTGGTGAATGTGTGTGTGTGTGTGTGTGTGTGTGTGTGTGTGTGTGTGTGATGGGGGGGACAGGTAGAGGTATAAAGGCTAGGACCGATGGGGTCATGCCAGGATGGCTTCCACACCACCCACATATCTCCCATCAGCAGGTGGTGGTGCTAATAGTCCCAGTAAGAAACCTAAATCCTCTTCTCCTATGAACATCTTTGTTTTTCGTCCACTACAACCTGTAAACAACATCACATCAGGGGAAAGCCAACAACACCAGCCCCCAGTCCAACTACAGTCCGTCGTCAGAGCAACAACAATCTAGAGCACTGGCCCCCGCCCCATACACCCCCATCCCAAAAATAGCCTTAAAAAAAATCCATCCTTGGACATTCTTTTTTTTGTTCCTCAGGATGCAAGGATTTGCAGTCCCTGACATGGCGGTCTCTCCCTTGTCCTGTGTCTGGCGTATATCACACTCCCACTCTCACTCCACGCTGTTTTTGTTGCTAGCCGCGGCACTGCAATCTGTTACCGTAGGTGGTCGCAGGTGAAGTGAAGTGGTGTCGTGTGGTGCGGTGCGGTGCGTTGGGACAAGGGGAAGGGAAAGCCGGCAGGATTGATTTTTCTGTTGCGCTGAGCGCAGTGAGAATTCCTCTCCCCGAACATGCACATCCGTTATGGGTCTGGGGGAGTCTCCGCTATATTTCAAAATGGCTTCAGTGATACTCAAGTTCCTCCATTTCTCATCCCTCAGGAGCAAAGGAGAGAAAGACAGAGAGACAGTGTGTGTGTGAGAGTGAGAGTGAGATGGAGAGACAGGGAGAGGGAAGGGGAAAAGAAAGAAGACAAATGGAGGAAAGGAAAAGAATGGTAGAATTTTCCTATAGAAGGTTCCTATAAAGTCAAGAGTCAAAATATACTCTTAAGTTCATGTAGGTATATATATATGTGTGTGTGTGTGTGTGTGTGTGTGTGTGTGTGTGTGTGTGTATGTGTGTGTGTGTGTGTGTGTGTGTGTGTGTGTGTGTGTATGTGTGTGTGTGTCTGTCTGTCTGTGGGTGTGTGTGTGCGATCATGCGCGGTGTGTTTGTTTTTATTTTTATTCTTTATTTAACAAGGTTAACATGATCTGCTTTGGTCTTTTTATACCACGGGCCATAACCGTAATGTTTTGATGGCAAGCTGGTGACCTGCTGCATGAAAGTGAAAAACGACTCGAGCTGAGGAGAAAGACAGTTCATCAAACATGATGAATGGTCTCCAGGGCGCGCATCCCCCAAAAACAAAACACCACAACATAAAACAAGTCCAAAAACTGCACCTCTCCCGCCTCCGCCGACCACCCCCATCTACCCCATTTACCCCCCTGCCCCTCCCTCCTCTTCCTCCCGTCCTCCTCTTTCGAGGAGCACGTACATTCCTCCCTTCGCTTTCCCACCCCCGGGCCCTGCCCCTCGTTCGGCGGCGACTCATTGCATTTGCACATGTCCCACGGTCTGAGTCCCCCTACGCGGGGCTGATAACAGGGACGTGACAGGCTGTGGTCAATCACTCAGTGTGCCCAGCGCACGGCGCTCCAGAGAAGCGTTACGGAGCGGAGCGTCACGGTGCGGTGCGGTGCGGCGTAGCGCGGGGTGGTGCGGTGTCTGGTCCCCTCCGCAGACACGAGCAGGGAGCAGAGTTAGAGTGAAGACGTGGAGAGCAAGGTGAAAGAAAAAGAAAAAAGAAGAGGAAGAAAAAAAATTGGTGGGGAAGGATAGAGGGAGGGAATGAGAGAGGGGGAAAAAAGAGAGCGGGAGAAAGAAAGAAAGAGAGAGAGAGAGAGAGGCCTGGCATACAGATTAGATTAGCACTTTAAAACATCTGTGAATGCATCCGGCTCCTGCTACCATTTCCCATCAGATCCTCCTGCCTGATCTCTCAATACTTTCCCCTCCTCTCTCTCCTCCACCTCCATGTTCTCCTCCCTCCATCCCTCCCTCCCTCTCATCCCTCTTTCTTGTGGTCAAGCCGACTTCTCCTTTCCCCACCCGCCTCCCTTTCCTCCTAGGCCTGTTTATTTCTCTGTCTGTCTCGACCCTTCTCATTACGTCCATAATAACCCTCTACTCCCTCCTCATTGGGAGTGGATACTTGAGAACAGACTGTGCACAAAGTGTCGACTCGATCGCAGTCAAGGCCTTGCGTGGCACTCCGTCTGTTTCATTCCCTGACACGGGCCGCTGCCATCGCTGACTGCTTCATCCGTGCGTCATGAGAGCAACCGTGCGTCTTTTTACTTATATGAGATATCTTTAGGTCTGAGGTTATTAATGTTAACATGCGGTAGCTGATCTCATAATCCGCGGAGGTCTTCGAGATTGGAGCGGGTGGGGCTATGTCGATGTTCCGATGATGACATCATGGTCGTCATGCATTTATTTATGAAATATGTCTTTGACGCATCCTTTGGAATGCTTTATGGGGCTGAGGGGGCAGTTTGGTTGTGGCGGTTGATTATATCAAATGTTCTGAATTGAAAATACAGCTGTCTTTTACCATGAGGTGACTCTCTGAACTGCTGTAAATGGTCAACTTGACTGGGGCTCTGTTTGTCGAATAAAACGTCTGAAATGGCTCCATTTGAATCGCTGAAGCAGTGGACTCACTCTAGGGCCCCACTTGTAGTTGAAAGGTTGAATCACGGGAGGGAAGCCTTTGATGAGACTTGCATCTCCGCTCCAGGACAACAGAGGTGTTTGTGTGTGTGTGTGTGTGTGTGTGTGTGTGTGTGTTAGTGTGCGTGTGTGTGTGTGTGTGCATGCGTGCGTGCGTGTGTGTGGGGGAGTGGGAGTTTTAGCCCCTATGGTAAGATGATTTTAGAGGCATGATAATGACCGTCTCTCTTAAACGCCGGCCCAACCTCCCACACATACACAAACACCCATTTCTTCTCTTGTCCCTGTGTAACATAAATACACTCTGTCTCTCTCTCTCTCTCTTTATTTCTTTCTTTCTCTCTCTCTCTCTTCTCTCTTTGAGGCGTGCATAAACACATTGAGTTCAGTAGGCCCCGGTGGAAATGTGTGAGAAGAAAATGCACAGTGCACAGACCAGCAGTTCACACGCGAACACACACACACATACACACACACACACACACACACACACACACACACACACACACACACACACACACACACACACACACACACACACACACACACACATACACACATACACACACACACACACACACACACACACACACACACACACACACTCAGGGGTCATCTAGACTAATGAGAGCGCTGGCTCCAACCCTGCCTGCTGCCAAACAGCACGTTGCGAGGCCGTGGGGTTAAGGTGCTGAGGTGTCACTCACAGGGGAGGCCAGTACGGTGGGGAGGACAGCTGTGCTCCGACTCAAAGCTACACGCGGCTGCTGACGTTATACGGAGGCTGATATAGTATCTCCATTGCCAGGCCTTCGTGAACAGCCAGAGCTGAGGCAAGGTGCTGAGCTGTTAGGAGTCTGACCATCCTCCCCTGCCACCCCCACACCCCTCCACCCTCCACCCCTGCCCTCCTCTGTCCTCGATTCTTCTTCTCTCCCTCCCTACGCCGTATACATCGCTTCAAAACAGCCCCCTTTTTCCCCTTGAAAGCCTTGGGCCTTGAGTCTGCCAGAGCATTAAGCAACTAGCACTCCCTCACCCACACAGGCGCTGAATTCACTGGCCACTGAAGTGCATTCCCTCGGTCTTTCATGTTGCACTTTTTCCATCTCTCCCCCCCTCCGCCTCTCTCTCTCTCTGTCTCTCTCTCTCTTTTTGCACTTCTTTTCGTCCTTTTTCTGCTGCACTGAAATGCCCGTTGGAGTGGCAGGCCAGTCTGGCTCGAGTAACCTTTTCACAAGTCAGTCCACTTGCCAATTAGTCTGGCCAATTAGCCTAATGAATTAGATGAAGACGCTTGACAAACAGTAGTCTGTTCATTTAAATGGTGGTTTGTGTGCTCGGTACCTGTGTATGTATGTCTTAATTAATGGAGCTAATTCTGTTTCGAGCTGCACCACACTCCTCCATTAATTACATTGTATATAACACAGCGCCACAAGTGGTATTACAACAGAACAGGCATATCTGGACAAGACAGACCTATGCATTTTTACATTTTGTTAGCCTACTCTAAGTATTTTATGAATGTTTAAAAGAAAATGTAAATACACAGAGCACCATTCAGCCATTGTAACTGAAACACCTGTTTTTGAAAAATAAAAACAGTTTGAAAAAAAAAAAAAAAAAGTCTGGGCCATTGCTCTCCCAAAAGACATATCACTCAGACAAACTGGTGCGTTAATGTGGAAAATCCTTCTAGAACATTCAGTGAACGATATCGAGCAGAAGTATTCATCAAAACACAGTGAGAAGAGTCACGCAACAGTGACTGTTACGATGTTATTTGTTGGTGATATGGTTACTCAGGTTTCATCACAGGGCCTTGTTGGATATTTAAACACAATAACACTTTCACAGTCATGCTGTGCTTTCATCAAGTGCTCCATGGAGCATGAACACATGGGAGTCCAGAGAGCGATACGCAGTTATGAGTGTGCGCTGCCAGGAAGGATGCTTTTGAACTGTAAATGGTTTCCCAGTGTAAAGAGTGGGTCTCACATATACAATTACCTGCAAAAAAAGCTCCCACATTTATCAAACTGCTATGATAATAACCCCCTCACAGTGGTATATCCAACCCAGATCAGTAGGCCGAGCAAGTACATAGTAGCCTACATGTTTTGATGCATGGACACTTCTGGAAGCGTATTCTGAGAACCACTCAAGCTTAAAAGGTAAATCAAGAGCCAAGCCGCATATTCGATCAATCAAAGAATTTTAATCTAAGAAACAGAGGTGGGATCAGAACACAAACAGTCACATGTATTCTTTTATTACAGTACGCGTCAACACGCTTCAGAATGAAGAATATATTACCGCCTGTAAATGCAGAAGCTCTTCATGATTCAAAGTCACATTTGTTCTTGAAAAATGTTGCCAGGTCTGTAAAGACAGGATTTATTGTGAGTGAAATCTGTTTGTGTAGGATGTTCAGTTTTTTGCCAGATCTTTTAATGTGCATGCTCTCTGAAGACTGAAGAACAAATTACTGTCAGAAATCTGTCAATGGGTGTGGCGCCTAACATTTTCAGTATTTTTTTCAGAACATGAAATATACTAGCACATGTCCAAATTACCAAAAGTTTAAAACATTTAGGAACTCTAACACCTTCCTTTAATCACATCTAAGCAGCAAAGAACTAGCTCAAGTGGGTGAACAGACGGCTATTAAGAGGTTCAACTAAAAAACAGACCATGGAACATGGAAACCAGACCAGGCTTCTAATTGAGACCTGCCTTTATTTATCCAAACCTGTAGCCACACCAGGCCAGTAAAAGGGGCCTGCATGCTGCTTTTAATCAAAGTTTTACAGTATATACATTTCACTTATGCCTACTATTCAAGGCTATACTGCTTGTCTCTCTCTTTCACCCAGAGGTTTCACTGTAAATGTGACTGTTTCCCATTACAAACACTTGTCCACTCACACACACATACACACACAGCCTGAGCTGTGCTCTGCTAATGATATACACACGAGAGATGCCACAGTCAGCAGATGGATCACATGCGCCACAGACCAAATGCAGCCGAGCATCTGCTGCCATGGAAAAGCCTGCTTGTGCCCAAGTGTGCTTTACACATGCAATGAATATGGTGAGGAGACATGACATGGGAGAAAGTCTGTGTGTGTGTGTGTGTGTGTGTGTGTGTGTGTGTGTGTGTGTGTGTGTGTGTGTGTGTGTGTGTGTGTGTGTGTGTGTGTGTGTGTGTGTGTGTGTGTGTGTGCGTGCGTGCGTGCGTGCGTGCGTGCGTGTGTGTTTGAAAGACAGAAAGAATGAAAGAAAGTGGGAGTGCTCAACACAGTCTGCCTTAAGTGTATCACAGGGTTGATTAAGTCTAAAGGGAAGATGTCTGTACACAAACGCAACAGAACAGGGTACGTAGGCTACCTACGTCATCACACGACATACTTTGTCTCATAATTAATACACATAACTCATCTGACCAGTGCATAATTATACTCCTTTTTAAGTGTGTTACACAACTCATCTAATTAATGTACTGTAATTACATTACGGTTCCTTGTGTCACTCATAACGTCATGAACTCGTACATTTGACACCTTTGACGTCTTTTTTTTTTTGACGTAGAACTGTAAAACTGTAAGAAAAACAGCCAACCAAGACAGCTTTATCTTCTCACTGGCCCATTTAAAGAGCCGGAAGTGACATCAGCTAGAGCGTGACAGTAATTCTTTATGAGTCGAATAACAGCTTCTGTCAGAGGGAGCCTACGCAGTTTCCTTGGCCCTGTTGCCGCAAACACTTGAACTGTCAGGGACCTCGTATAGCCCTTGGTCAGCCAGGGGTTGGAGCAGGCTCTGACTCCATTACCACGACTGTCGGATAACATTTAAACTGATGTTGGACTGTGTTTGTGGCATGTTGTTTGGCTCCTGGATGGGCGTCTGTGATCCAGTGGAAGTATCTTGTATCTCATGAGTTGGTGATCAGAAACCACATCCACCATGGCGGCAGTAAATCACTTGCACTTCGTCAAGCGGATGGACGAGAAAACCAAACTGGCTACCACACATGTTCTACAGCCGCAAGGGCTGCTGGCATCAACTGTTGGCACACACACACACACACACACACATAAATGTTGCACAGAAAGACAGAAATGCACACGCATATACGCACACACACACACACACACGCACACACACACTCTCTTGCACACTTGCAGTGGGGAGCCTTGGGCTGTCATCAGTGCCTCTGATATCCCTTTGGCTGTTATTTTTAGCAGTAGTGATGGACAGGAATGTAAATGAAGCTCTGCTCAGTCCAGCCGAGGGAAGCTCTCCTCCCCTGCACTCTCTTCTCTTTTCTTCTCCTCTCCCCTCCTCCCCTCCTCCTCCCCTCCCCACTCCCTCTCCCCGCCTCTCTTCCCCTCTCCTCCCTTTTACTCACCTCCTTTGTACTCTTCCTACTGTACAAACTGGGAGGTACCCTTAGCTCCATCCAGGTGGGAAGAAAAGACACACACACACACACACACACACACACGCACACACACACCAGACCGAAATCAGTCGAGCAGACTTTCCTGTCAGTCCGTTTTCGCCATTTGGCTCCTGTCCCCCTATCCTCTCGTTTTTCCCCTCCTTTTTCAATTTCCTCTCTCTTCCCCTCCCATCCACCTCTCTTTTCTTCACCCAGACCACTCACACAAGACCACTGGGCCTCGTCTCCCACCACCGACCACCGACCGGCCCTAGCAACAGAGCCCAGTTATGGTTGTGAGGTGTTCCTGGATACTCAAACGTCACAGAGAATTCATCATCTTAACTGCTAAATGTAACTGTATACGCTTTGTGTTGCTATGCTATAGAGCACATCTGAGATCCTATTTGGACTATGACTGAAACGTTTTCATTTTTTTAATTCATGTTCTGATCATAGATTGTATGGTTCTGATGCAAAATTTGCCTGGTTCTTGTTTAGTATACAAAATAAATTAGTCCACTGCAGAATGGTCCCTTGAATCTGCACGGTGCACTTCATGTGCCTCCAGAGTGTACCAAGAGGAACATTCAAAGTACGTTTTAGAAACCCTCTCCTATCGTGTTTTGGTGAAGACCCCTCTGTGACTTCATGCTCGAGGCCAAGCAGAGGAAGCTTGACTCTACTCATGTGAGACAGACACCATAAAAATAGAAACATGGAATGCTGTGAGTTCTTAGAAATCATCCTTCATTGCCAATATATCTGGAAATGATATAGATGTAGAGCTTGTTTCTCAGACTGTTGCTTCCTCCATCAACTGTCTCACACCATCAGTAAAAAAAGAACTGCTAACACACTTGCCACATGTTGATTCACACAAGTTACTTATGTGTAGATCTATAAAGGAATACAATATGTCAGTTGAGATATTTTGGTACATGCCCATAGACATGTTAATAATGTGTGACGACAACGACGGGGCGATAATGGGATGATTTCCTTACCATGATACCTTACAATAATGATGTTCTTAATGGCGGATGCAGCACCATTCCCATCCATTGACATTTTATTAGTAGTTTTTCAATGAGAATGATGAGGAAAAATCCAACATGAAGGTAAGCAACTTCATCATGAGGAGACGAAAAACTCATAAAGAACCCTAATTTCTTTCCTTGTGAAGATAGACAATTGTATATCTCAAAATGATCATTTGTTGACATGGTAACAAGAACTGTCTAACCGCAGTCACTCCAGGACACCAAAAACTATAATAACTTTACTGGAAAACAGTCTGGCTTTTGCAAAAGTTTTTTTTCCCACTGAAATTTCCCAAATGAAGTGTGGGATAAAGTGTGTGGTTTGGTGAAAATCACAGGATGTGCATTAAGGTTTTGGCTCCAGATCACAGCCTCTACACGTTTTAACGTTCTGGATATATTTTTAATGTGGAATGGATTATATATGGACTCCACTGCGTTTCATATATATAAAAAAAGTGTCGGAAAAGTGACACACCAGAAAGCCCTGTGGTGAGAAAGTGTTTAGATGAGCCTGTCACGCTTATGAATTGGTTCCACAGTACCTCCAGGAGAGGAGTTTGGCATTGAGGACTCAAACATACAGTGAGAATATACAGTATATATATATATATAAAATATATATATGATTCCCTTCATCATGGGCCCAGTGCTGGAATCTGTCCTTCTCACACCATGTCCAGTCACGGCCACAAAGCTAAACATCTCCCAGTCAACAGACACCTTACTAAAACACATGTCCCACTAAAAGAGTCCCACTCACCATCTCTCTCTCTCTCTCTCTCTCTCTCTCTCTCTCTCTCTCTCTCTCTCTCTCTCTCTCTCTCTCTCCGGCTCTATCTCTCTCCCCCTCTCTCTAAGCCTTTCCAGGAACACCCATATAAATCCTGCCTTCAGCTGTGCAATGGCTGTACATGAAGGCCGGTCTCCATGGCCCGCGTCCTGTGTAAGCATGTCTACTGGGGCTTCTAGGAGTCATAATCAGAAGCGTAATAGCGGCCATTAAGGACCTGCTGCTGGAGAGTCTGGGAGTCTGGGAGAGGAGTCTGGGAGAGGATGCAGGGCCGAGCCAGAGCCACAGCCAGACCCAGAGCAGTGCAGCGGAGTGGGGCCACGGCCTCCTGGATGAGGGCAAGACTTCCAGGTTTTTCTCCAAGGGCGGGCGGGAGAGAGGAGAGGAGGTGGAGGCTTAGGGGGTGAGTGTGTGTGTGTGTGTGTGTGTGTGTGTGTGTGTGTGGGGGGGGGGGGTTGTGGTGGCAAACAGGAAGAGAGGAAACGGACGTGAATATTTAAAGAAATTGTGGGATCAGGAAAGGGAGCGGTGGTGGGAGGTGTGAGAAGTTCAGGAACAAAG
>NC_085006.1:14439695-14467195 GCF_963854185.1 Sardina pilchardus | reverse complement strand
CCCCCCAGGCAGTGTGTGTGTGTGTGTGTGTGTGTGTGTGTGTGTGTGTGTGTGTGTGTGTGTGTGTGTGTGTGTGTGTGTGTGTCTGTGTGTGTCTGTGCATGTGTGTGTATGCGCTCTTTTGAGTAAGTGTGTGTAAATATTCAGTGGAGTGCCTCAGCTGAAACAGATCATATTCCACTACACCTGCTTGCATCTCAGAGGGTACCTGAGGGACAGCACGTGCTTGTGTGTGTGTGTTTGTGTGTATGTGTGTGTGTGTGTGTGCGTGTGTGTGTGTGTAAGTAAAGTAAGACACAGGAAGTCCTTGCCTGGCTGCTTCCTCCGGGGCAGTACTTTCCATGTACCCCATGTTCTATCGGTTTGTTGTCACTGTTTTTCCAACATATCGTACATCCACTTTTATAACCAGAAAATGACAGGATACTATTGGTTCAAGATGCTCGACGCCCACCTATTTGGACGTGTATTCAACAGAAGGATGTTTTTCGTTTTTCTTTACAAGAGTTAGCAAGCAGATGTCTAATACCATTACCCTTCCTTGTGTGTCTTTAATGGCTGTCACAGGTCAGAGAATGGGTGAAGGTTCCCAGAATCTGGGCCTCTTGTCTTTCATTGACTACATTAATTTTCCAAAGCAACATCCATCCATTATAAACTATGACCAAACAAATCACTTATTTGAGGTCCAGTAGGATTATTGAATACCTTAATGGTAGCTTCTGCATACTTAAGTTACAGAGTTCATCCTGAGTTTACATTCCCATTTCCTTGTCCCGTTTCCCCCCCGTTCACTCTTTGCCATCTCTCTCCCCACATCTGAAGTTGCTCTGGAAAACCGTGTTTATATAACTTTACAGCACTCTTCCTGAACATCTCTATCTTCTCCACACTTTTCTCGTGCTTCCTCCAACTCTGCATGTTTCATTCCTCCTTTCGACAAATAAATCCTCAAAATCTTCAGTCGTCTTCAGCCAAATGGACCTCAGGAGGCGCATATTTAAGAGGCTTCTCTTCTCGATGAGACAGCCTATGAAATGATAGAGACAGCGGGCAGATGGGTTCATTTATTTTCTCAACAGATTCCTGGTGCAGATTAATATCTCCACACACACGTTTCCCCGTGAGGGAAGTGGCGGCCCCTGGGCGCAGTGGCATTTAGTGATGTATTTTCAACAGGAAATAGGGAGATATGCTCTGCCCTGCCCTGTCTGTCAACACTTGTGTGATTGTGTCTAAACCGAACACCATCCGGGCCACAGCGTAAACACGTTCTTTCAAGTGGGTCCCATGAGGATCTCTGATTTGACTTGCTCTTACTTTCCTACTTTTGAAAATCTCTCTCTCTCTCTCTCATGCTTTCTATGCTTTCTTCTCAAGCTGCAGAAAGGGGGAAAGGGAAATGTGGAAAGGATACAGTTGGTTTTCTTCAAATGCGGTAGTCGTCCGATTGGCAGTGACAAAACTGCCTGTTAGAAACAGAGAAAGGCCAGGAACTCAGAGAGAAAAGAAGTGAAAATAAAGTAAAAGGGGCCTGGGCAAAAAAATCCCCACAAATGCTGCTGTGCGAGTGCTTCCAATTGGATGCTAAAATATTTACTTTTGTCTTCCCTGTGGGAGGCCTTGCTTTCCCAGGCCTGCTCTCTGTCTACTGGTTCCAACATGAAATTAAACGCTTGTCTGTGGCATTCATCTTCCACTGCTGAGACATCAGAGCTGTCCGGTAATTGTTTCTTTCCTTTGTAAGCCCAGTGTGTGTGTGTGTGTGTGTGTGTGTGTGTGTGTGTGTGTGTGTGTGAGAGAGAGAGAGAGAGAGAGAGAGAGGTGAGTCAAAATTAAACTCTTTGCCTGTGAGAGGCTGGTTAGAGAGTGTGTGTTGGAGTGAGATTGCCTAAATAGCGTGTAAAGTGGCGTGAACATACTCATAATTCATTCTTAACTACCACATGGGGGGCTGTTTTGTCTCCTCTTGGATGGCTTTTCCTCTCTCTCTTGTCTGCCTGCTGTTTTCCAATTGCAGATGTTTAACAGGTGGTATGGATACACAATGTCTCTTTTAGTGCCCTAACAAAAAAGAACTATCGGAATCTTATTTTGGGAAATATACTTCTAGATTCATATATTATAACAGTATACGAATACATTATAGAAGTTTAGAAGTACAGTACTAAAAGACCGTACTGTTCAGTTGTCAAGTCCTTCTGCCTTTTTGATGAACCTTGTCACCATCACTCCCATTTTAGTGAAGGTCAAACAAAACAGAGTATTCAGTCTACTGTAGCTGTGCAGCCAGATGATAGCCTATAAACAAGAGTAACGTCCAAGCTTCAGGAATAAAATAGGATATATTAGGTTGAGACAACAACTGAGTAAGATGACAATTTTCTTGCTACTCAGAATATGATCATAAACTATATGAAATCGCATAGTTCTTATTTGTTTGGGTGATGTGCTGTCCGTTTAACTTCCCTTTCCACATGTTTATTTCCACTGCCCTGAGGTGACTATCATGTACCTCACATGGAACAGGACAACTAACGAATGAGTTATAATTTTTCAAGGGATCCTCCAGGGATCTGCCTCTCCTTGTCATCCATCTTATGACATTTAAAATGGCACGTCACATTTCTGCTGCATTTAAAATATTATTGTTATTCAAATAATAAACAATTATTCAAATAATGTCAGATGTGTAGAAGATTATAGTAAATAAATGTCAACATATTTGAATGGCTTCAGGCCTATTTTTAAGACAGTCAGCAGTCACTAGTGTTGGGAAGTAAAAACACACAATTGCACACCATTTACAAGTCACAATTTTCCAATCATATTTTATGTGTGGTGTTTACAGAGACCAAATCTATTCAAGGCAGGCATCTGAACTGGAAATACTATGCTGGACCAACATTCTAATACCACACTGCCCTCTACTGGAGAGTTTGGCATAACACAGATATGGGCCGACTGGAATACTGCAGATTTGAATCTGGTGAGCGCCACCTAATCTGGTGTGAATTGCTAGATCTGTTGAGTCAGCTGTAATCACATTTATTAGTTTCATGGCATTACCTGAATATCCTGGAAGATGTATCTGTGAGGTTCTGAGTCTTGTTACACTGTAGAAATTGAGCTGTATTGCAAGTGTCAACAGTACAGTAGGCCTATGTAAAAGTAAAACAGCAGAATAAGATTTCTAGCACAGATGACCTAAACATGAATCATGTCAATCGGCATTATAGCAAGTATATTTTGAAGTCTGCCCAATCTGCGGTCCCTATAGGATCTGCATGCTCGTCCATGCAAGTGCAAGGTAGGCATGACACAAAAGGCTCCAGTGCGGCTTAATGTTAAAAAAGGACACACACAACCCTACAGTGTTTTGGGTTTGATAAAGAAGGGAGGAGGGGGTTTTCAAACCTCTGTGTAACACTAGCTTGATTGGTTGCTCTCCTCAGACGCACAAGGTGTTTTTCTAAAGGAAGCTAATTACCTAAAAGCCAGCATGACCTGTCTAGCTCAATGTAACAACACCAACAACAGAAGAAATAACAGCACTGATAAAGCTTCGCTAGAAGGCTAAATTATTTATGCAATTCATTTTGGCCTACAGTCAAGGGATTTAGAATTAATTCAATCACAAAATGAGATTGAACTTTACATGTAGGCCTAACATCAAATTTCAGAATAACAGACACAGGACTCAAAGAATTCCCCATAGAAATGCATGGGGTTAGTTGGTAACATCAACATGGAAGTAGTCTCTACACATACTCTGACCCTTCCTGTATGTCTCCCCATTCTCTAGGAAAGCAGCTGCCTGATGACTATCAAAGTGTGTTGCGTCCGACCCGGGGGACTTGCCTAAAAAGATTTGGGTAAACTCAAATTCTGTTAAATCACATTTAAATTGAGACTGGTATAATTTTGCTTTTACCACACAACGTGGCAGAAAAAAAATATTTTCAATAGGCCCTATACGGTAGACTTCCTGGTCTAGTTATGCTATCTACCACACTACACTCAATCTTTGGAGACTGAACATTAGTCTCGGGAGTCTGTGTTGTATTTCTACTGCACAAGAAGCATGGTCAATGGACAGAGGTCAAATGACTGGATAATCCTTCAACCAATCAGGCCAACAATCCGGGTGTGCCTATAGTGGATAAACCAGTTTGTGATTGGTTCTAGCAAACGTGGACAGGAAGCAGGAGAGATAAGTTCATAGATAGATAGATATTGATCCCCAAGGGACAATTCAAGAAAGTGTGTAGGTTTCCAGCCTGAGCTGCAGGGCAAAATCCAATCACTGTCAGGCTGGGTTTACCCAGTCTAGGCCTACAGACCTTCAGTACAAAAAATCCAATATTACCTACCCGTGCAGTTTTCAGTGTTGCCCACTCAATTAAAAGATGTGGATCAATTGCATACTGAACCATTGTAACTTAGACTGTTGTGTTTAATTCAATCATTAAGCACTGAGCAGAGTTTAAACTCATTTCCAGGGCAAAGCGCGCCTCAATGTGCTGTCATTCTCTGTCAACTCTGAATGCATCAGTCGTCAATACCTTGCAAAGATAAGCAAAACACATAGGGGAGGGATTACGTAGCCTATGGTGCAATGGCAACAGATCTGATAATCTGATCTGTAATAATTTAAGTGAAACACCTAAATTAGAATTGATATCTTTAATTCATAAGTGTACAGTGGATTATTTTGATGAAACCCATCATCATCTCATCAGACAGTGAATGGCGAAATAATTGAAATTGCCTAAACCTACTAACCACCTCAATCAGCTGTTCTTAGCACATAGGCCTAGCCTACTTTACTTTAGAGTCAGATGACAAATATGAATCAGTGTAGACTATTAAATCAATGGGGGTAAATAAATAATCCAATCTATTCTTTGGAAAAAAAAAACCAAATCCTTTTAATCCTGGTAGATTATTTTGGTTTTTGACATTTGTCATTCATAGGTAGCCTACAGCAGAGGGAAAGGGAGCAAGGGGAACACTGAAATATACAAGACTATTTATTTTTCCACACGAACTGATTCGCTAAAATGTAGACTGTAACCATCATACAAATACTCTGCACTTTCTGAATACTGTGTATATATTTTATTTTTTATTATAAAAATAGTTCAACTTTTATGGTCTTTCATTAATTTCAAGCATGACCATATTTCACGCGAAAGTGTTTCCTCAGTCATGCCAAATCGACTAGAGATGACGTATGAACGTATGGTCAACAAACAGTAGTTGGACTTGGAGACAGCGCAAGGTGGAACAATTCCTTGTGTGCATTCCTCTGCTGAATTTGAAGTCGCGTTTGGCTCACGAATCAATATTTTTACGACTGTAACTTACAGTAAAACAAGAAGCGATTGCACGGAGGTGTTGAAATCAGTTCTTGGGAATTGTCCAGGCAGGCACAAGCGTCAGCTAACGTTAGCGCTACAGAAACATGCTGTGGACTATGACGCCTGTTTTTCTTTCTGCCTGACCGATGGTAATGATGCGAAACGCGTTGGTGAGATGCAGAAGGATTTTTAACGTGTTGATTCTTTAACATGATGGTGGTATGGAGTAAACTCACAAGGTTTTATGTGGGAACGCATACCGTGTCACTGGCCTAAATGTAAGCTTGTGTACTTTTATCTAGCTAGCTAGGTGTAAATGAAACGCTCTTGGCGCAAGCTAATGCTAACTGACATTATCTAACGTAATGGAAGCACCGTGAACCACTTTTACCCTAGACGCTAGCTAGCCAGCCTGCCTCTTATCCGAAAATTATGTATGGATTATGATTGAGCCGAAACAATAGCTTATTGTATTTTAAACTAGTGGTTTGGGGCAGCGGAACTACCGAGTTCGTTGTAGTGGCAAGCTTTAATCAACACACCCGGGACTTTTGCTGTAATCTTCTGACATCAGCTAGCCCATTAGTCAGCTAGCGTAACTAGCTGGTGACACGCTCCCAACATAAACCCAGTAAGTTGGGATATCAAACGTGTCAGCAAAGTAGCTAGGTGTTCAAATGTTAGATCTAGCTAGTGAGGTATGTAAAATTAGCTAACAGTCTATTGACATCGGTCAACATGAACATTTCACAGTGAGCTGCAGTCACTTTCAACTTTATAAACTGTCCCAAGTTTGCCTGTTCAATTATCCTGCTGAGTCGAGCACTGGGCTTAATTGCACGGTTAAGTAGGCTAACCAAAGGTGCTTGGGCTGTTGTAGCGAACCAAACTAGTTTGTTATTAGACATCCTCAAGTCAGGCTAGTTAAATGCGACCAGATTATATGTCAACATATTTCTAAGGTCTTGTTGGGCACGACTTGTATGTTGGCTTCAGTTGTTTATATTGGGAAACGACGTTAATGAAAACGTGACATTTCACATCATTGTCAAATTTGCACAATCGTAGCAAACAACGCACTTCAAGGAGCACCGCAATATTCTCACGCAGTTGTGGTAATTGGGCGTGTAAAGCAACTCGATTTCTAAAAAAATTGATAAAAATACAACGTGTAGGTGATGATTATACTCAAGTGACTTGTATCTCAAGTGCATGTAGACATATTGGCAAACTTAGTTTGAATCAGTCCTTGCAAAGCGGGCAGCCTGTTGAATAGTTTTATTGAAGGCAACTGGATCAGGGAATTTAAGCTTTGCAAAACTCGGGTGTTGCGTGTTCAACTTCCCGACATGAGAAGATGAACAGCGAAGAGCCAGCCTTAGATTTGTGCAATGCTAAGAACAGCGCGGGGGAGAGCACTGCCTCAACTCCCGCGGACGAGATCATCCCCAGGAACAGTGGCCTCCTGATGGATGGAGACGCCGTCAAGCAGGGGGTGGACGCGCCAACTTTGGCCAGGCTTACCGCCTGTCCAGATGGGGACACTGAACCTCAGCGGACGAAAGAGAAGTCGGATAGCGACGAGATAAATGGAAATAAGAACAACGGTACTGTCACAGCCGCAGCTGTTGGCTCTGACCTAGGTGACTATTCTGATGACAGTAAAAAACAACCGAACAGTAGCGGCATGTTGCCGGAAACGCCTGTCTCCAGTTTTTCCATTGGGGACGGTGCGGATGAAGGGGACATGGATATCGGTGTGGATTTAAGTTTAGATGAAACCGGAGTTTTGGAGTCGGAACCACCGGTGCCCAAATCTGAAAGTGCCTCTAGCGGCACCGGTGTGAACTCGGTGTCCCGGTCGGACACGGAACTATCAGAGAAGTCCTCCGAACCGGGACAGCAGGATACGCCTTTAAGTCCGTCTCAGACTGAGACCCTCTCCACCCCAGCCTCTGACCAGGATGAGGAACAGATACATAAACCAGGGTCCAAGAGGGTGACGTTCCCCTCTGACGAGGATATCGTGTCTGGTGCTGTGGAGCCCAAAGATCCCTGGAGACATGGTAAAATTTACTACTCCATCTCCCAATCACACACACACACACACACACACACACACACACACACACACACACACACACACACACACACACACACACACACACACACACGCCAACAGAGTGCTATGTGATACGTAGGACTATGCAGTATACCCACTTAAAAAGCATTGCCATCTCAGTATACTCACTTAATATGCAAGAATGTCATATTCTGGGGTTGATCGCAACATTCCCATTACAGCCAACTACTACATCACAATATATCCACTACAGCTAACTATACTACTACTGCACACACACTGGAATGACACACACACACACAAGCCTTTACTAGTACAGAATGTAGGTTTGCTTTGGATTTTGCTCAACATGTCACCCATCCGCTCACAAAGTGACTCTGTCAGGTGTAGTGAGTTCAGTCAATCATGTGTTGGTGGTCTTGGGACCACAGTGGAACTTTGGACCTGTGCATTCATTTGCAGAGCAGGGACCAGAATGGTCGTTGGAAGAGTGGGTGTATGTGTGTGTGTGTGTTGGCCTGATGCCCACACCCAGGTCTCTGGCGCTATTCCTAATCTTCAGTTCTCATGTGACTTGTGTGTGACGGCTCCAAACTAAGGAGCGACCATCACCCTGCCTCTGCCCTGTAGCCCTGAGCCTGATCCCAAGGACACACACACACACACACACACACACACACTCAATCTGCACGTCATCCTGCTCTACCACCCCTCTCCACCTCTACTGAAATCTCTCTCTTTCTCTCCCGTAGACTATAATTGCTAGCTAGCAGACAGGATCTGGCTAGCAGACTTCCCTCTGGCTCACCCCACTAGCATCCCTCCTCTCCTCCATTAGCATTCAGCTGAGCCGAACTACCATCCTCAAAAGAACACTCCTTCTTTCACTCCTTTCCTTCCTTCCTTCCTCCCCTCCCTCCCTCCATCCATTCCTTCCCTCCTTCTCTTCTCTTCTCTTCTTGTCCCAAACATAAATCCATCTGGGCCAAAAAATAAACATGACTCATTGAAAGCGCCAGCCCTAGAGGCCTTCTGGGACTCGCGCCCTTGCCTTAGACCAGGCCAGTGCTGTGTCACAAGTGCCCCAGCTGAGTTGACCAGCAACAGAGAAGCCCTGCTGACCTCCTGCCTACCACAACAGCTGAGAAAGCTGGACGGTTCATTCAGCCTAGCTGTGTGTGCTGTATTTTAAGATCGTGACTAGTCTTGGCAGTGGCACAGTCAGAAAGAAGTTAAGCTAAGCTAACTGAATGGATATTTGTCTGGGTGTGTTTCCCTGTCTGCCTCACATAGCCTTTTTCCACCGTCAGAGAACTGGTTCCGTTCCCGTTTGCGAACCAACATTTGAACCATTTGGAGCATTTTGACCGAACAAAAAGCGGTCCGGACTACATTAGGCGCTTGAACCAGAAAATAGTTGTTTTTTCCTGTGAACTGAATGTCATTTTACCATTCAGAGGTTTGTTCAGAGGGGAGAAGGCTAAAAGCATGAGTTTTTTCCGTCCATATCATCTGTTGCCATGAGTAAACAAAACTAACTAGCACTACACAGCAGACCTTAACAAGCATTTTCAACAGTTACTGTAATTTCTGCTGTTTTACAGGACCGTTGTTCATATAATTCTCCCGTTTATGCATGCATTTTGTTTTGCATGCAACATCCATTGTTGATTATGCACCCTTGGTTCGGTTCAAAGCTGGTGAAAATGTGGGCTGGTTCACTAGATAGCACCAAGGTTCAAAGAATTCTGAACAGAACTGGTCCAAGAATGCGTTCTCACCCCCAGTGTTCTTGACAAGCGGTGGCAGCCCCACTCCCTCAGCTTTAAGGTGTGTCCTGAGGGTTTTAATCCTATTCACACATAAAGGGAGGAAGAGAAAAGAAAATATTCCCCTGAAGCTGAAAGGCTCTTTGCTCCTTGGCTCTGATGGGACCGTTGCACAACAATAGCAAAGACGGCAAAAACAACAGCCAAACAGCTTTACAGGTGGCTGCTTACCTGGTCAAATTGCATGTTCTGCCACATAAAAAATGTGTATCTATGTTTGTGTGACAGACAGACATTATAGAAACAACAGTTAATTATTCTGGGTTTGGTAGGTAAAAGGTGATCACGAAGGACCAGAAGTCTAGCCTACGCTATGTGGCCTCAATGTTAGGACAAAGTGGATCTTAATGCATGTGATGTGACCGATGATGAGGCAAATGTCAGACATTCTGTTCTCTCTTTCTGTTGAGGGTTTATCAGGCCTGACCAAGTGTGTGTCTCTCTTTAAATCTTGCATCCTGTTTGTACAATTGCAGCATCTTGTAAGACAAGCCACAGAGGCTTGTGGCAGGAATGTGTGTGTGTGTGTATGCGTGTGTATGCGTGTGTGTTTACGCTTGATGGACAACCCAAAGCCACAACAGGCGCAAGCCCTGCACGTCTATGGCTGTCTCTCTGCAGGCAGAAAACACTCACACATTTAGTTTGTGCATGCTCCATCTTGAACTACACATGACAGAATTTCACTGTCCCTTTATGCGTTTACTCTGGAGAACATCCAGGACACTCCAGAATCATATAAAAAAAAAAATGGGCTTGTCAGCCTTGGGTAGGTTTTGTACAGCTATCAAAAGACTCCAAAAGGCTCACGGCTGAATTGAGGAGTATTTAGTTAGCGAGGCTATCCCACGTTGCAGTGGGGCAGGCCCATTCTCCGGTTGCACGACTCCCATGTCCGACACGGCTTGAGATGACTTTGCCCATCTAACCTGTCTCCAATAGGAGCTGATAGATTTGTCACATGACAGCTCAACTGTGAGAGAATAGTCTGTGGAGGGTAAACTGATATCCTGCGTCGCTTTAGCCACCATTAAACTGTGTGAACCCTCTCTCTCGCCCACACACACTCACGCACGCACGCACACACACACACTCTTATCATTTATGTCATCACAGTAGAACAAATCAATACTCTCTGACCAGGCCCTCGCTGTCTCCCCAGTGTCTCATTCTCACTGGCGATAAGCACCTCTGTGTGTGTGTTCAAGTGTCATGTTTTTCTGTGCCGTCGGCATAGTGAGTCATGGCTTTTGGTCGCAGTCCCATCCTAACTGTGCTGCGGCTCGTCCAGAAACTGCCGTTTCACCAGCCGTCAAGGCACAGGGGCACGCAGGTCGCTCGGCAGTTGCAAAATGGCCTCCTGCAAGGCAGGGAATGTTGGAATGCCAGTGATCCGGGGGTGTGGGGGGGAGGGAGGGAGATGGGCAATAGCCATCAGGTGGACTTTGTTTTTTCTCTGCATTCCCCCCCCCCCCCCCCTCGTCTGTTCTTGTGTTGAGGGGGAAATGACTAGCCATATCACAAACGTTTAATTCGTCTTCCTCTCTTTCACTTTCTCTTTCACTCTTTCTCTGGTTATGTGCGCTGTTGTCATGAGTGCAGTTTAGCTACAGTATCCTTTTGGCGGGTGCGTGCGTGTGTGTTCAGCTGTCTGTGTGTTTGTGAGAATGTCCCTGTGTTTTTCAGTGTACACACGCGTGTGTTTGGTTGCATGGTGTGTCTCTGTGTCTCTCTCTGTGTGTGTGTGTGTGCGTGTGTGTGTAGCAATAGGCACACTGAGGGCTGAGTGTAAGTGTAAGTGTATCATTCTCTGTGCTTGTGCTCAGTGGTTTTCACAGTTGGCCAAGCGTGTGAGATTCCTGCTCTCTTGCTCCCTCCTCTCTTTCCTCTCTTCTGAGTTCTCTTTCCTTTCTGTTTTCTTCAGGCCTCACTGTAAATCTCTCTCCCTCTCTCTCCCTCTCTCTCCCTCTCTCTCCCTCTCTCTCCCTCTCTCTCCCTCCCTCTCTCTCTCTCTCTCTCTCTCCCTCCCTCCCCTGAAGCTCGCACTGACCCGTGGTATTTCTGTCCTCGCTCGCCTGCTTGCTGCGAGAGACGCGGAGTCCAGGAACCTGACCGCAGCCCAGCCCATCCTACCCCTTCCATCCCTCTCGGCTTCCTTTCACGCTGTTTGCCATTGTTGTTGTTTGCGCCACAGGGAGGCTCTCACCCTCGCGGGTTGTGTGTGTGTATATGTTTGTGTGTGTGTGTGTGTGTGTGTGTGTGTGTGTGTGTGTGTGTGTGTGTGTGTGTTGTGATCTTGCCACCTCCCCCCCTTGTCTCCTTCCTCATGGTCTTTTGTGCCACAGCACAGCCAGGGCCTTGCCGTCTTGGCCGGCGTTCCTTGGACGCGCAGATCCCCACGGTCCCGCCGTCCGCTCCGCACACCCTCGCTTCCTGTTCCCTCGCCTTCCCTCCGTGCCTCGATATCCTCCCTCCTCTTCGCCCCTCACCACTGGTGGCTTATTGCTCTCTATTCCCCCCGCCGTGCTCCTGCGTTCACCTCTACCCTCTCTCTCCTTCGGGCATTAGGAAACGAGTGTGTGTGTGTTGTTTCTACGGTGTTTTGAGCCCCCACCGTTGCCTTCAAGGCAGCGCTGCCTGGAAGGCGTTAGGGTTAGGCATGGGTTAAGGTTAGGGTTAATGTTAGGGTTTGGTTTAGGGTTAGTTGCCTTTCAGTCGACGGTGGCAGTGATGCCTGGAAGACGACGTTGGGGGCTTAATCGAGTGTGTGTGTTTGAGCTTGGCACCATGGGAATGCGGTAGGCTGTTTAGTCTTCTCTTGCTTAGAGAGTTCAGGGTTGCAGTTCAGCGGACACGGTCGCCTGTGTAGCCTGGCAGTGGGACAAAAAAAGAAATGGCATATTGAATGCAAGATTTCGACTGCATTATCAGTGCATGGAAATGGATGTGTGCATTGAGTGTGCACAGCAGTAATCACACAGTGGTGCCCAAATGCACTGGGGTCAGAACAGCATGTTCTGTACTGAAGTGCAGGGGGGAACAGGGAGGAGTGTGTGCGTGCGTATGTGTGTGTGTGCTCTACCAGCACTAATGATCACTGCGAGACCTATAGAGGTTTGAACAGTCGTTCATTGGGTCTGTCCGAAACCGATAAAAACAATCCTGCCCTCTTATGAGAGCGCTCGCTGGCATCGATGCATGTCTAATCAAATATTTGAATACTATTCTACCTTTGCTGAATTATGAAGGCAGATTCCATGAATCCTTCATGACTTCAGCTTCCACAGTTCTATACAATTATGAAGTCAGTCATTGGTATCGTAGCAACAGTGTCCCAACAATGAATGAATGGAAGACCCTTCTGCGTTGCTATCTTGCTAGGCCATCAGAAAAAGTTCATAGCTGGTACCTTTGATGCCTGCTACGTGTGTGTGAGCCATTTGACAGTTGGAAAAAAAAACCCAGCAGGCAGTCTCTGTGTGGCTCTGTGCAGTGTGTAGAGAGACCCCTGTAATCCTGCTTTTAAATGCCACACCGACTCTTGTCTGTATTCCCTGCAACCCGATGTTGATTTCCTGGCAGCTGGCTCTATGGGTGACTGGAGGAATCGTGCCCCCGTCCCCCCACCCCATTTTGCGAACAAGTGTTCTGTGCTGCGATGACTAACTAGTCCCAGTCAGCGGCTGGTTGCCAGACATAGGGATGGCACGTCACAGCCTTCTCATACTTTGTCACACTGTCCCTTGGCTGCTCTTCTCTTTGTGTGTGTGTGTGTGTGTGTGTGTGTGTATGCGTGTGGTCAGTTCACCGCTGTTGGCTGAAATGCTTGCCATCTCGTTTAAAGCTTTTGAACCTGGGTCAAGTGCTGGAGAGTTGCTGTGGCAGCCAGCTTCTCATTTTCCTGCTAATGGGGACAGCTGTGCCTCCCCCCCCCACCCCCCCCCCCTCACTCCACCCCTCCACCCCTCCTCCTCCATCCTTCATCCCGCCACCCACACCAGCATTCCCACGCATGTTCCACATGTTCTCCATGTTCCGTGGTTCCTTTACAAGGCCCTTGGGCGCTGACCGCCTGTCTGTCTGTTCGTCCGTCCGTCCGTCCATCTGCGTTTGTCTGGAGACATTGCGGTGCGGGCGTCAGAATTCCTGCTTGTGTATTTATAGGCGAGGTGTGAAGTGGAGGCCTGGGCCTCTTGGCACAACGCTGACAGCCACGCAGGCTCCTCCACTCCACACAGATCCCCTTCGCCTGCTCGCTCGGCCCCATCCTAGACCCCTACGGAACAGTTGAGCACAGGACGGGTGGCCCGCACTGCTCCTGAATAAATTGCCGACCGTCGAGTGCAGAAATGATGTGCACCCTTATAGTTGCAAACTAATTGTTCAGCACCAGCTGCTTTGTATTGCTGTTCGCGCGGGACCGTTATGTGATTAAGTGCTGGAGATAAAGAAGTGGATCCATGCCATACAGTGTGAATAAATTAAGTTTGAATTATTAAGTTTTTTTTTTTTATGACACAGCCTGCCTGAAATGTGCCTTTTTTTGCAGCTTAGAGTTTAGTTTAAGCTTTCCTGGTAAGACGTTGAGGTTCTCAGGTTTTAGTGTTTTTGTTCTGGTCCCACCCGCCAACCCCACCCCCCTCCTGTCGGATTGCGGTTCTGTGTACAAGTAGTGATGTCATTAGAGTATAGTCTTCTAATTGGGGTAAAAGTGGTGTGAGTAATTTTTTGTGGTAATGTTTAGTGTTTTCATAAATGGTTTAGTGTTTTCATAAATGGTTTTCATAAATGGTTTCCGAGGTGACGTAAAGGCTGCTCTTGTCTATTTTGGGCAGAATGACTTCCTGAGAATGAGAGTGCACTCCTGAACCCTCACAATGATTAATTCATAAGATGGAAGTTTGTGGCACAGAAACTGAAATCACTGTCCTCCTTTCCCTGTTAGGTAAACAGGGAAATGAATTCGATTTTTGACATTGACTGTCGTGTGATCACAGGAAGTGCCTTGTGTTGTGGATGGCACCATAGACATCTGTGGGTGGCATTCCGACAGAGGGATTGTGATGTCATAAAGGGGGCACTGCTGCTGCAGCTGAAGGTCATGCGGGGCAAATGCACGGGTGGTGGTGATGACTGGCCTGCTCTTTCTGGGTTGCTTTGGTGGAGCCTGCCCCTGCCCCTGCCCCTGCCCCTGCCCCCTACCCCTACCCCTACCTCTACCCCTGGCCAGCGCAGCTGTTGTAAGACTGACATGGGGGCCACACGGCGTTCCTCGCTCGCACGAACGCAGTCACCTCTCTGGGCTATTTACAGGCCTTTTGTGTATATGTATGCATGTGTATTAGATAGTGTTACACACCGCAGGAGGCTTCCCCAACCTTATCATGCAGTTTTTTCCCCCCTCCTTTGGCCTGGCATCTGACACCAGTCCGAGGAAAGCAGGCTCAGGTTCATATGCTTGGTTTTTTTTGTACTGCCTGCCACAGTTTACAAACCAAACATGGACGTCCTGTGTGCAGTTGGACCCTTAATTCCAGCGTTTCAGTTACAGTGAAAACCAGCCCACTGGCTGGCCTACCAGGACTGTGGCTCCAGCCCAACACACACACACACACACACACACACACACACACACACACACACACACACACACACACACACACAGATTCTGCCTGGCAACCACTCCCGTGATGCTACAAAGGCTTGGTCACAACGACCTTGTAGCACCAGCATCTCCGATTGCCTCACCCAGCCAGCAGCTAGCAATGATTAACCCTGAGCCGTGGGCGGGTGGCACAAAAGGCATCACCCGATCCTCTGCCACTTAAGACCCATCCATCTTGCAACACCTCTCTGCTGCAGGACTGCAGAGTCGTCGGTCTTCCCCAGTGCGGGCGTCATAGAATTGCAAAAGAGTGAAATTACTATCTTTCCTAGTCCAAGCAATGTGATGTTGAGGAAACCGACCAAAATCAATCGTAGCGTTAATGTATTTTATTTGTTTGATATTTCATTATTTGCACTTACTGTATGGACTTATGGAAGTGGCTTTTCTGGGATTATAGTTTTCTCAATTGACCTATTTACTTGTATGGATACCAGTAAGGGTCATTTAGATCCCTAACAGTGTTGGAAGTGCCGAACAAGGAAGAGTGTCTGCCTTTTCTGTCCATTCTGCTCTTCCTAATAAGTACTCTCTCTGTGTTTGAGGTGGATGGTAATGTTGAGGTTTATTTGTGGTGGGGATTCTTGTGGAGCCATTCTTAGGCCCTGGTGTTGTATTTGCTGAGTTAGTGTTTGTGTTGGTTAGGTAACACACATTCTCTCTCTCTCCAGCAGTCCCTGGAAGCAGGTGAGGCCATGAATGGGGATTACTGTGACTGCCTGAGACTGGAAAGTGTGTGTGTGTGTGTGTGTGTGTGTGTGTGTGTGTACTTTAGCTGTGCATGAGTTTTCATTTGTAAGCCACGTCTGTGAACCATTTGCCAACAATTTGTATCTTTTGATAGTTTTCCCTTTTTAATGCCCACCGCAAAACTGCTAAGAATAGGCTAGTCGTGTTGTCGTCACATGTGGGCACAGTTGTCCATTCTCTCTGGTCTGATGTGCACTTACAGTATATGTTCTGTACGGCATGGGTACTGAAGTGAGTTGTACTGTTACATTTCTGGTAAAATAGCTTAAACCTTATGAACATAAACTACTTGGGCACCAGCAACAGGTTTGGCTAACAGCTACTGAAGTTAATGTGGTGCCAGCCAACTTCAAAACTACTGCAGCGCTGATTAATTCGCTGTGAAAGTGCTTCACATTTTGTCATTGGTTGCAAAACAATGTCACAGCAAAACGTGATGCCATTTAGAATATCGGGTTCTTTTTAGAGACATGGGCTTGTTTACTCAATTTTAGTATTCAGTTTATATAATATTTAATTTAGGCTACATGTTTTGCACACATATTCTCAACCTTTGAAGGAAACATTGTCTTTGAATGCTATTTTGATCAGTCATCAAAAGTGCTAGTGACATCTCACGTTTGATTTTGATTTGCAAGTTGCAAAGAACTTTGTGGAAAATACACTTTGTAGACAATACTGGCTACACAGCATTCAGCGCCAAAAATGCTGTGATATGAATTTCGGACCATATTGCCCAGCCCCAGTGAATGTGTGCGCGCGCTGGAATGCTAGTTAGCCAGTAGAGCAGCAGTTGATTGGGGTCCCGCGGCCGCCACAGCACGACTGAATCAGTCATCCGGAATGGAGCACCCCACTGGTCCTAGGCATTTATTATTTTATTCCTCCCATCACACTGTTCCTCTCCTGCACTTCTCCCAGGTTCTGCTTTTCGTGCAGATTTCATGGTTCCCTACTTGTGATTTTGATCTCTGAAGACACATTCTCTCTCTCTCTCTCTCTCTCTCTCTCTCTCTCTCTCTCTCTCTCTCTCTGTCTCTCATCTCTCTCTCTCTCTCTGTCTCTCTCTCTCTCTCTCTCGCTCTCTCTCTCTCTGACACACACAGAGCAAGGACCCTCTAGTGTTTTTTATCTTCTCTCTTGCTCTCTCTGTCCCCCAGTCTCTCATGTGTTCAGGAGCAGAGCCCACGTGTCAAGCAGATGACACCCAAAACTTCCTTCAGGAAATCCTGCCCCCCTCCCACCCCCCCCCCCCCCTCTACTTCTTTCTCTGGATCTCTACCCTCTCTCTACGTCACACACACAATCTCTGGTTTCAGCTCTTGAGGAGTAAACAAAGTGATTTGTATATACATAGCAGAAAATGAATAATTTAAGGTTAAACTTGTTGACTTGTACTGCTCGACTGGCTTTTATCCAAAGCATCACAGACTTGCAATGGTTTTTGGTACTCAAACCAGGTAGTTACATTACTGCAGTGTCATCGTGCCCACAATTCTTTATTGAATAGGTTTGGGAGAGCTAAAACCAGACAATAGGCCTAAACAATATGATACAATATGATAAAATGGTTATGGTGTTTAGAAGATGCTTTTTATCTTATAATATTGTCAATATTGCAATATGAAAAATTCAGACGATATAAATAAGATGTGTTCGACATCGACAATGTGGCTTAGGCTGATGTTGATATTCGTTCCTGCGGCTCCTGGAGAGTGTGGCTGTGATCCTTTGTGATCCACCAGTCTTCTCCCCTCCTGTCACTCTACAGGACTCTCACCTGGTCCTCTTCCTCTCCACTTTCCACCTTTTTTCTCACCAAATCCTCTGAAAAGACTCTGCCCCAAGCCTGCCAAGCAAGTGTGTACGCACACACACACTCACACACCCACACACCCAAGCACTTGTGCAGACACACACACACACACACACACACACACACTCACACACCTAAGCACTCATGTACACGTACACAAAAATTCACACATACACACACACAAACCCAGCTCTAATAGTGAAGGTGTGTTTGCACCTCAACCCTTTCCAGATAGAGCCAAGAGCCAGGGAGACCGAGTGAGAGACAGAAAAAGTGTGTGAGGGAGAGAGAGTGGGAGAGACGTTGGTGGATTTAGAGTGTGAGAGAGAGAGAGAGAGAGATGGATGTGAGAGCAGCACCAGTCTGCATGCATCCTCCCCTCACCCTCAGGGCTTCAGTGTCGTGCCAGTCGAAGGGCTTATCAGTGCCTGTGCACACCCCCATCATCAGACATGGTGCGTGCGTTTGTGCCATATGAGGGAGGGAGCATGTGCTCGTGTCTTAAGGTATCTGTGTGCCCCGTGCGGGTGCCTGTTTGTGAGAGGATGAAAGTTAAATAAAAAAACACTTATTGACTGAAAGCTAACATGATGTTCCTGTTAGCCTCTCAGTCAAGGTCAGACTAGAGCTCACAGACTACCTCTGAAGGTCATCTACAAATCTGTGTGTGTGTATCTGTGTCTGCCTGTGTTGCAAGTGGTTAACTGTAGTGTTGCCTCTAGCTCTGACTTAGCTCTCTGCTCCTTGTGTTAGCTTGCAGGTCTTGGAGAGAGCGCTCGGTAACTGAGGTTAATATTGTGCCAAGTCAACTACAAAGACCCGTTCGTAACTTAGGATATTGCTACCCTCTGACTGGTGCAACCGATAAGTAATGACTTGTTAGAATCTGACTTTCTTTATGTGCCCCCGTATTGATGCAACATCAGCCCCACATTCTGCCAAAAAGCATTAGATTAGATTAGGTTCAAGTTTATACAAAGGACAACATCCCTGCAGCTTCCAAATGGATAAAAACATAAAAATAGCTCTTGACTCCTTATACCTGACGACGACGATGATTATGTTGATGTTGATGTTTTTACCTTCGGACCATCTTCATCTTCAAGACTACGTGGCCATACCTTTTGCTCTGCTGAAATGTCAGGCTGCAGCACTCAACTGTGATCGTGATGCCTAAGTGATTTCAACTCTTCAAGTGGGATATGGCCATCAGAGACAGGGAAGCTGAAGTAAACTAATACGTGTGTGTGTGTGTGTGTGTGTGTGCACTATACAACACCACTAAAGAATGGCTGACGAGGTGAGGTGTAGGTGTGGTTTTGTGGTGCGGACATGGTGTGTGTGTGTGTGTGTGTGTGTGTGTGTGTGTGTTGGCATGATGCCTGCAGCAGGAAAGAAAGTCCAGTAAAGACTGGCCCTCAGCAGCAGTAGCCCTGCCCCTGCGTTCATCCTGGAGCCCGCTTAGCCTGTTCCTCACGCCACGTAGTGTCTGATGACACAGCCATACTGTACACACACCTCTACACCTCTTTCCTAACTTGCCTCAAGGCATCTCCGAGTACGTTGCTTATTGTTTGTGTAGAGTCATGATATGTTATGGTGGGTGTGTCGGCACTTGCACACACTCACACACTCTCACACACAAAAGCAGAGCAACAATAGAGACTCCCACTGGCTCATCCTCCTCCTTTCTTTCTCTCTCTCTCCCTCCCTTTCTGTCTCTTTATCTTTCTCCCTCTCTCTTCCTTTTTTCTTTCATTTTATGCCCCCCACTTTCTTAAAAAAAGGTTTATCGCTTTGATTGTACAATAGTATTGTGATCATATGACTATAATCTTCAGTAGATAATAGAAGATAATGTGGAATGTAATATGATTTAAAGGTAATAATTGATCTAGCTCTCCTACCTTTCTCTCTTCCTCTATCTCTCTATCCCTCTCTCTCTTGTTGCTTCATTCCCTCTCTTGCCATGAGGTCACATTACATTCGCAGCTCTCTCTTTTGTGCTCCTCCCTCTGGTCACTTTCATATCCTCCTTTCATTCTCTCCTTCTCTCATCGCCTTTTCATTACCCTGCACTCTTTGCCTCAGCTTTGTTTTGCTTCTTTCCCTACCTCACTCCATTGTAGTTGCTCTCTCTCTCCCTTTCTCTCTCTCTCCCTCTGCCTGTCCTGCTCCCTTTCTCACCCTCCCTCTTCTCTCTCTTTGCCCCCCCCTCTCTCCCCCTCTCCATCATCCTCTCCCTCCCCCCACCTCTGCCCACCACACTTAAACCTGTGCAATTCATTGAATACAATTTTTATCTAAATTTTTGCTCCAACCGATCACAATAATAGTATAATTTAGAAACAATATTATTTTCCCACATTTTGGAAATGGATACAATTTCAACTCACTGATTCATGCTCCGAACTCAGCACCCACCCTTATCTGTGCACAGGCCACTCAAGAAGTTTTGGGTTGCGTGTGTGTGTGTGTGTGGCCGTGCAGTCAGTAGCATCATGAACCACGGCGAAATTCTAACTAGCACATTTTCTGCTAAGTTTGTTAATCAACATTGTCAATCGAGGCGACCAAACTACTCAGAGAACTTATGGCAAGATGGCTAATCTAACATTACAACACGCCTGTTTTTTTAATCAGCACATTAGGCCTACAGCTTATCTATTAGCTTCTGCTAGTGCAAGAAGATAATAGGCAAATACGCTAGGTTAGATCATTAACACTGATTGTTTGCTCCTTCAGTCCTAATGGATTATGAAACATATTTTCCAAGACCCTTAGGAGCCTCTCAGTTTGCCTACATTTGAAGTTGCAAACTTAGAAAACCTGTGGGGAAACTAAACACTCGGACTCCGCGTGACTAACTTATATCTTAGCTATCAACCAGTGGTCTCAACCAGTGCTGCTTTGGCAAGTGAAGCAGAGAGCCAAGAAAAGATAACAAATAAAAAGATGTAGGAGAGGAGAAAGGGAAAAGCTCTTAATATGCTGCTACGGAGAGCCAAGTGTGCACTGCAGATACAAGCAGAGGTGTAGGCAAGCCTACACATGACAGAAGTAGAATTCTGAAGAAAAGGTCATTTTTATTAGATCAGCCGCAAACATGTCATTGGAACAATGCCTGAATATGCTACACACCACAGTATGTAGGCCCTGTCACAATGTACTGTATACATAAGTAGAATTTAAGACTTTAAAGTTATACAAGATAAGTTATACAAGTTATTCAACTTCACTTGTTTTCCTTATTTTCTCTATTATAGCCTAAAAGAGATGTTTTTCTGAAGTTGTGGAAATAACAAGACTTATTTACCTCTCCTCCACCCCCATTAATGATTGTTAATCGATAAACGTGATTATATTTTTTGTCATAATCGAGCCGCCTTAACCTCCATTGTAGTTGCTCTCTCTTTCTCTAACCTCTCTCTTTCTCTTTCTCCCTGTCCTGTTTCTCTCTCTCTCTCTCTCTCTTGCTCCCTCTCTTTTCTCTCCCTGTCCTGTTCCCTCTCTCTCTTTCCCTCTCTCCCTCCCTCCATCTCTGTCCCCCGTCCCTCTCCTCATGTCTCTGTCTCTGGAGTGAGTCAGCTTTTGTGTGTGCCAGTGTGACTGCTGGATTGTAAAGTCAGCCCAGGGAAATGAGGTTGGAGTAAAGTAATCGATGCAGACGGCCGCTCTTCAGTAAAGGACATCCATCACATCCCACGACACTCTGCAACATTCTCTTTTTGGCCCTCGTGGGCCACCATAGCCTCCCCTCCCCTCCCCTCCATCGCCCCACACTGTGCACCCTATGACAAACAGCAGTCTTAATGGCTGGATAATAGTGCGGCTCTTAATTGCGTGGCATTTCTCATAATCGGACGCCTATATCGTTGCATTGTGCAGGTACTGTATTGATTGGAGCGAATGCGTTTTTAATTCGTTAGCGTAGCATGTGCTGATGTATTGGCTCTGCAGACACAGTGCTCAGCGGTGAGAGTCCATGAAGACACTTGCAGCCCTGTAGCCGCGGTGGAAGCCGGCCAATGGCAATAATGGAAATTGACTTTGCCGTGACTTATTGGCTCAGCACATTTTCTCCCGCTCTCCTCGACCTCCCTCTTCTCCGCCGCCACCCACCCCCACCCCAACCCCTTCTTCTCAGTCGTCCTCTCTCCTCCTTTAATTCCATCAGTACTCTCTCTCTTTTTCTCTCTGTCTCTCTCTCTCCCCCTCTGTCTCTCTCTCTCTGTCTCTCTTGGTCTCTCTGTCTCTCTTTTTTCTTTCTTTCTCTCTCTCTCTCTCTCTCTTGCTCCTGAAGCGGCAAGTATGTTAGTATTTTAGTCTCTTGCTCCTGGAGCTGGGAACAGACTAAAATCACCTTTCTCGGTGTCTGCTGGTGCGGCAGCGCAAAGCATCAAGGTCACTGCTTCAGTCTTCCGGAAGTTTTCCGTCTCGTCCGAGATCAAATGTTCGAGTGCCTCGGTGCATTCACCAGTCATGTGAAGTAAAACAGTAACCAGCTCTCTCTGGTCACAGGGACAGGAGCAGCAGATCAAGATTCCTTTTTTAGCTTCAGCCCCCCCAGCACCCCCGCTGTCTTCTTCCACTCTGGACACTCCCACCTCTGACCCACACAAATGTAAAGAAAGCATTCATTCACTCATTGATGTGAGGGTTTGGTCAAGCTTCATGTGAAGTGAAATTGAGGGTTGACCAGTCTGAGACAACCACCAACCTGAACTGACCTGATATTGTAGGAGTGCTTACATTAGATTAGGGCAATGGACCTCTTTAATTGGTCTCTTTTGGTGGCTTTGTTTGTAGAGAGGAAAGTGGTGATCTCTAGCGGTCACTTCCAGAGATGTTGCTGATCTGAGGTCAGCCCAGTCGTTCATGTCTCTACCCACATCCTGTTGGATTAACACCATGAAACTGCTTCTGATTCAGTTATTTCAGAGCAGTTCTGCCCTTATTTTAAAGCAACACTATGCAAACGATATGCCACTTTCTGCCAAGGTATGAAGTAATGACCAACTACTTTTGGTGTCCTCTTGTGAAAGAAGCACATCTGTTACCCCCACAGGCTGTTCAGGTGTGCGATCTGTAGTTCTGAGGTTTGGGTTCAGATTCCCTGAGAAAATGTAAGAAAAGCCTTCACAGCATGACATTCCAACAAACACCATCACCGAAAACAGCCAGTTAGCAAGCTATCATGAGTAGCCTACCATCTGGGAAGTTTGGACTGCTTTCAAGGATTTATGCTTTTAGAACTGAAACTCTGCAATGCGTCTGTATTGACAAGTTTATTTTCAAGTGCACAGATAGCAGAGACAATTTATTGTCTAATTTGTCAAATATGGTTTGATTTGAATTGGAGATATATTTGATTCTCACTCACTTTTGTTTGGCTTTTTGAGCAGTGGAGTTGATTTTAGGTCAGTGAGTTCATATCCATTGTCTGTGTGTGAATTGGCCCTGCCTCCCTGGCCTTTTGTTTCATATTGATCTCTAGTGGTATGACCTGTCTCCACACAAGCCTTTGATGCTGTGGTGTTGTTTTCGGGCTAAAGCATGGATCATTGGCGCTCGCACTCACACACATTCTCACAGACACACACACACACACACACACACAGGAGGTTGCTCAGTTGCGTCTCCCCACTTATGTATTACCATGTAGTAGACACACACTCACACTCACATAAATGTTTAACATGTAGCCAACTCATTTGCACGTCCTTCCCTGTGTCTTGGATTCAGTGAGTCATGCATTAATTATGGAAATGGGTATGTCCTAAGCCCTCGTTTGGTCTACAGACTCACACACAAACGCATATAGACACACACACACACACACACACTCACTCACTCGCTTCACAAAACTGATTATGTAGTCATGCTTGAGTCAGACGCAAGATGATTTTCCAAGTATCCGCGCCGTGTGGAGTTCTCCTGACCTCTTTTTATGAAGAAGTAAGCTAACCCCTTCCCAGCCCCCTCTAGATGCCTCTAACCAAAACAACCAGGGATCCTTTTACAACACACACCCAGACACACCTCACGTTTTTCCCAGTATACGCCTTTCTTAGTACTTTGGTCCGGTCGCAGTATGCCAAGGCCTGTGTTACCTGTTCCGAATGACGTACGAGGGTGTACACACTATTTCTCTATGTGGACGTCTGTGTACCGTCGTATGGACGGTCGCATTACGGTACACTGTAATGACATCGACTGACCCCAATCAGACTAAAAAGTAATAGAAACAACAAAGTGACGGTCTGGTGTACAGGTGCCAGACCATCACTCCTAATAGACATACGAAAGCACTCAGTATAAGGTAAGACAATATAATACTACTTTGTCATTTTGCAAACATACAGCGAAATTCAGGTGCGCTCAAGAACCGGTCGAAGTATAGAGTAATGTAGATAATAAAATGAGTAATAAATAGATAATAAATATTCATCCTCCATTTACTCATCTTTCCATATTCACATCTCACACACATTTGTATCTCACACTTATTCATGCCAACATAATGCAGTTAAAAGAGAATCTTGGTCACCACAGAGATTGTATATGACCCCTCCTTCCCCACCCCACCAGCACCCACCAAACACACACACTCTCTCTCTCTCACACACACATGCACATTACACATACACACACACACACACCATTTTTACACCCAGGGCGGCAGGGCCCAGTACTCTCTTTAACTTGGTCACTGTCTTGTTGAAGCGATGCTTTGTTCTTCTTTGAAGTGCCAAGCTGCGCCTGTGAAGTGTGCTCTTTATGGCATCTCTGACTGAGAGCGAGTCCTCCTCATGAGGGAGCACGGGGGGGGGGGGGGGGGGCTGAGGCACGACACAGCCTCTCGGCCTCAGCTCCGTGTTCAGCAGCGTCATGAGAACTCAAAGGAGGGGGAAGGAGGACCGAACAGTGATGTTTTGTTGAGTGTGTGGAGGGAGGCCTGGGGCTCCAGTACCTTAATGTTAATACTGGAACAAAAAGACAAATATAAACTGACTGGTGGTCGACCGACCCTACTCCATGACTAGGGCTGTGTGTGTGCGTGCGTGCGTGTGTGCGTGCGTTCGTGCACTTTAGCATGTGCATGTCTCCTCCTTCTCCATAATAGTTAATGAGGAGAGATGGAGGGAGATGGTTGTGTGTGTGTGTGTGTGTGTCTGTATGCCTTGTTGAAAACCATTAATCAAGAGTTGAAACAAGGCAATCTGTGTGATCGCATAGTGTGTGTGTGTGTGTGTGTGTGTGTGTGTGTGTTTGTGTGTGTGTGTGTGTGTGTGTGTGTGTGTGTGTGTGTGTGTGTGTGTGTTACTGCCCTGCCCTGGTTGGGTGCTCAGGTGTTTAATGGACTCCTCAGGGCCTCTTAAATCATCCTTTAGCCCTGTCTTCTCCTCCTGTATTCTCTCGTTCCTCTACTCCAGCCTCTATCGACTGCCCCCACCACCCCCACCCCACCATCTCCTCCAGTCTGCGTCTGACTCATCCTTTCTGCTATGATGAGGATGTTGAGTGATTCAGCTGAGAGTTGGAGGTTGGTTTGATATTTTGCCTCTTTCCACACTGGTGGGGTTGTGATAGCACAGTCACACCCAGGCTGTGCACACGTTCTTTCAGTCTGTCGAATAGAGAACGCTGCCGTAGGAAGCATCTTTAACTGACACCATGCAAAAGTTGAACTTAGATTCTTTCGTCCATCGTTAAAGTTTTCAGAGTTGGCACAATTCATACAACATGAGGTCGTATTTGTTTATTGCCCGACGACTTCAGATGAAAAATACGCACTCCGTGAGCAACGCCCTTCAGTCTCCTCTTCGGCACCACTGCCTTTTGAAATCATCATCATCGTCATCATCATCAGCATCCTCATCATCGTGCTTCAGCATCCGCGTGTATCTGCACATGTGAGACCATCCACTAAGACCCACAGCATCCACTCCCACACGTGCGTGATTTTAATCCCACTTCAGTCGGATCCGACAAACCTTTTAATTGAGTCAAATACTCATCCGATCTGTCGTGTAGTATTGAACCGGCTCTTGATATCCCGTTAAAATACGTCACAATCAGCATCCCAGCTCCACGCCGGTTTAATCCTACCTGACTTTGGTCTTGTGGTGTGAGCAGTCGAACGTACAGAGTTTCTTTATTGTCTACATTTGAGAAGGAGAAAAACAAAAAAACAATCTCCCCTGCTTAAGACCCAGCATGGATCATGGAATGGATGAAAGACACAGCATTGAGAGCAGACAGGGGGAGATGGTTCTGGTCCCTCCTCACTCCCATACCACCATGGAGTTTTATGGAGCGGTAAAAGCCAACAGAGGCGCTTGTATAAAGCCCTCAGACAGCGCTTCGGAAGGCAGAAGTGTGTTCATGAGCGTGTACCAGTGATCAAATGACCCATTACTGTAAATGTGTCTGCTTGAGGGAATGAATGAATGAATATGTATGTGTATCTACTGAGCGAGTAAAGAGGGAAAATGTTTTGTGTGTGTGTGTGTGTGTGTGCGTGATCAAGTGTACAGTAGCTGTAACTTTAGTGCTCTCTGTAGCAGCCAGCATGCCTCAGCAGCCCCTTTGACACTGCTCATGGAACAGGCCCTCGGGCTGCAGACTTTTATTGGTATTGGGGTGTGTGTGTGGATTTTGAGTGTGTCACCGCGGTGAATGGACATGCTTACTTCTACTCCCTACAATACAAAGCAACAGTTGAACCATCCCTTCTCTCTCTCCTATCCTCCTTCTCTCTCTCTCTCTCCCTCTCCCTCTCCCTCTCTCTCTCTCTCTCTCTCTCTCTCTCTCAGCGTGTGTTGGTGAGTGATGTGTTTACATTAGGGACTGATGAGATTAATTCAGACATGTTGCAGGGGCAGAGATAAAAGTCATCTGTCTGGACTGGGCCTCAGCAACACACTTAGCTGGCTTTGGACAGACAGACAGACAGACAGAAGCCCCTTTCACATTCAGAAACGATACATTAGCGTTTAAGAAATAGCGGGTTCAGGGGATTTCGCAATGTGAAAGGTAGACGTGTTTTGGTCCCGGGGTTGTTTGAAGCCGGGTTCAGAGGCGAGTTATGGGAGGCGTTGCCTAGCAGCACGTCACACGCAATTTGGTAGTGAACAATGACGTTAAGCATGCCTTGGACCTTGGAGATAAACTGATAAACACAACTGTCATGCTAGTTCTACGTGGTTTAGCTTCGAAATGATGGCGGGCCACTTGTTATGCTATTTGAATGCCAAATGAGGTCCTTTTGTCTGTCGAAGTCATATTTCAGTGTGCTGAGTCCTGAACAACTTCTGCTCTGACAGTTAGCTCGTTGGCTAGTTAGAACTAGCTATCATTAGGCAAACTTTCTAAAAAGACGTGCTGCTAGCAGCAGACGGTTTTGGTAACCTAGCAACAATAAACACTTGACCGAAGTGCTGAGAAAAGGAGGTTCAGGGCACTCAGCATAAAAAACGTGATTGTTGGACACATATATATCTATGGACACAGCAAATAAAGTTATCCTAGTCTCTTGTGTGTTTCTGTATTTTAACCTCCTGCCTGGCCAAATACGTCATCAGTCACACACCCCTAATAGCGGGGTTGACCTCTGTTCCTTTCATATTCAACACGGCTCGGCTCTGATACTACCCCCCGAGACGGGTTGGATTGCCGAGGCGGGTTGATTCCCCACCCCGTGTCGTCAATGTGAAAGGAACAGCCTTAACGTTAAATTCGGCTGATTTAGCGTTAAATTCGGTGAATGTGAAAGGGGCTAGAGAGTGACAGACAGTTTTGGTTTGAAAGACAGACAGATAGTGAATGACAGACAGACAGAGAGGAAGGGATTTGGACAGGACAGACGGACAGTAAGGGCGCTTTTGTACCTGGCTGGTTGAATTAGATGGTGGAGCGTTTCCCCCAAAGATTGGCAGATTGGGTATATGCGAAGGCAGTGATCGCATTCTGTTTCATAACAAAACAAACA
>NC_085006.1:14432195-14434695 GCF_963854185.1 Sardina pilchardus | reverse complement strand
GTCTGACTGACTGTCTCTCTTTCATTGCCCCTTTTCTCCTCCCTGTCTCCTGGCTGTTCTTTCTTTCTCTCAGGAATCTGCCCCCTTCTTTCCCTCTCTTCCATTTCCTCTGTCTGTGTCTGTGTGTGTGTGTGTGTGTGTGTGTGTGTGTGTGTGTAGCATCACCTCTCTAGCTCAGAGGTTGGGTTGGGGAAAACACTGAGTTAGGTGGGTTGTTCCACAGTATTTTAGTAACAGTGTGTTTGCGTGTGTGCGCGCGGGAGTTAGTGAGTGGCATATCGCACTCTCTTGCTGAAACACTCATCGCCTCGTTAAGCCCAGTAGCAGCCACAGCCCCTGAAATTAAAGTGTGGGTAATTTTCCACTGGGGGTCGTGTGTGGTGTTTGTGTGTCAGCCAAGTCATGGAGTTATGGGACTAAACCCTCCACACACACACACACACACACACACACACACACACACACACACACACACACACACACACCTCTCTCTCCCTCTCTCTTTTTTGTCCCTCCCTCTCTATCTCAACATCCCTCCATTTTTCTGCTGAATCATTCCAGCAGCGTTCTGAGAGGAACGTTTCCATGGAAGTAGAAGGCTAGCTGACAATGACTGCAACTATTCACCAATCTGTCACCCCATGTGGTTTGTAGCATCAGTGGTGAACATTAGGTCCCTGATGCATGTGTGAAGTATTACTGTAAACTCTCTGGTTGAGCAAAGGCTGCATGCTCTCTGAATTTATAATCAAATGGGGTCATTTAAAAAATATCCCAAATTCCTGAGATGATCAGATTTGATTTCTGTAGTAGTTTCCCCAAGAAACAGAAAATGACTGGGGTTTTTTTCTGGCCCCTTTTGCTGATGTGTTCCTGGAAAATGACTTCACAGAGGGCTCTGTCAACATTACTGAGTGCTAATTGTTTGTGTATGTGTGTGTGTGTGTGTGTGTGTGAGTGTGTGGTGTTATAGAGGAGTTGGAGGAGAGAGATGGGAGAAAGAGGCATTTACTGAACTCCTACCATCATAAATGCAGTCTTTGAGTGTACTGTATACGTGGCAGTGAGCCGGTAGAGTGTACAGTACAGTGTGTGTGTGTGTGTGTGTGTGTGTGAATGTGTGTTTGCCCGCCCTGAGGGAATAATTGAAGGTCTGTTGTAATATCCCAGGCTGTGTGTCCACATGTTTTTAGCACCATTTTTTTAATGTTTGTGTGTTTACAGAGTCCCTGAAGGGTTTGAAAATGTAGTGACGTGTATGTATGTGTGCGCATGTGTGTGTGTGTATGTGTGTGCGTGTGTGTGTGTGTGTGTGTGTGTGTGTGTAGGTGTGTGTGCTCTCTGCCCCATCATGTCTTTTGAAGCTAGCCAAACACTTAGTAAGATGGAGCAAACGGCGCAGACGCTAATGTTTCATCAGCTCGTCATTACTCTCACAAGCACACTCACACTAGAGGAGAGGCAACAGCTCCCCACCTCTCGTCTTCTCCCTCTGGAGGTCTTCCTCGTCTGTTGCCTTCCATGTCCATCTCTTGCTCTCTCTCTCTCTCTCTCTCTCCTCCCTCTTTCTCTCTCTGCTCTTCTCTGGGATGTAGTGTAATGGCGTGTGGTATCAGATTCATTTCCTTTCCTGAGACCTTTTTGTACACACACACACACACACACACACACACACACACACACACACACACACACACACACACACACACTTGGACAAAAAAATCCTTAGGTTTAGTGCAGACATCCTCAGACAATCTCATTCAGACAGCTATCAATAAATGCTGACTTCACAAAGGAGTTTGACCTTTGACCCTCATACACAAGTAGCCTCCTGTTCAACCAGCTGAGCTTTAAGGTGGGCGTACTGTACACTGTGCCTTTTTTTTTTCCAGTCGCATGACGTGGACATTCCAATTGGACGGGGTGGCTATGCTCACTTTGTACCTTAGACTGCTCACGCTGCAAAACCGCTGATAGAAAATTAGGACATGCCAGAAATCCAATTGGAGCTAGAACGTTGGTTTAAGTCATGTTTTTGTGACCCATGCAAATACACTGTTTACTGTAGATTGCCCTAATGCTTATTTCTCAGTTATAGTGTCCTCACCAAATTTCTAGCGTCAGTTTTACGATTACCCAGTTTGTGTGTGTGTGTCTGTGTGCCTGTGTGTCTGAAGGAATGAGCGCTGAGAATTTGGTTTTCTCTTCAGCTAAATGGAAAAACCAAAGTGTACCTCAGACCTGTGTTTATAAAACAAAAGCTTTTCTTTGGTGTAAGCATTTAAAAGAGTGTAAGGTCCTTAGCGACTTAACAGTATTATGAGAAGGTGTTGAAATTCAGGCCTCAAACCGTGTTGAGCTGAAAGAGTGAATTGCCAAGGTAGGCTAATTTGTTCCATCAGTCGTTCTGAACTCAGAATCATTGAGTAAGAATGGGCAACCTACAGTCACAGTGTAAGCACCTAACACATTTGCTTGATTATGAATGATAATACTATGC
>NC_085006.1:14342195-14427195 GCF_963854185.1 Sardina pilchardus | reverse complement strand
GTTGCTTCATAAGGCTACAAGGTCTGTGGGGAGGGGCCGCTGGGAGTGCGGGGGGGGAGGGGTTGTGGTCGCGCAGTAATGAATTTGTACAAACAACACTATCATACCTGTTTTTAAGCTCACCTATGCTGACCGCGAAACGTTATCGATCCTCAGGGAATTCTCCCGATCCACAACTATACTGCGCTTGTGTAGCATTATGTAGCCCAGGCTAAAGTCTGTTCTCAATGTGTGCGCAGCAGTTTTGTGCGACTTCATATGAAAGTAGCCTTCTTCGCTGCTTACCATGAAGCTGATCCTAAACTGCTAACTAATGCTAGATAAACTACGTTGTGGAAATATATAATTTGTGATTTAGTGCTGTTTTAATGTATAGGCAATTATGGCTATTTAAAACATATGTCAAGCAGATTTTCTGTATGTCCGGTATTCTGGAATATTACTGGACATTTTGTCCGGCCAAAAAAAAGTGTGGGTGTGTGTATTTGTGGTGAGAATGACAAGTAGTCTGGAGATAGGTTTGTAGTTATACATTATAATCATGTGTTTGTGTGTCTGGGTGTGTGTGTGTTAGCATGTGTGTGTATGTGCATATATGTGTGTGTGTGTGTGTGCGTGCGTGCGTGCGTGGGTGCGTCCGTGTGTGTGTGTGTGTGCTGGTGCGGAGGAGAGCTCTTCATTAGCTTGCATTAGGCCTCACATGGGGAGGCCTGTCGGGGCAAGTGTTCTGTAAACTGTCAGATTAATGTCAGCCTTCTCCCAAAGGCATGGAAATGAACTGCCAATTATCGAGAGAGAACAGTCCGTCTTTCATACACGCACACACACACACACACCAAATGTCTAGGCACACACACACAGACACACACACAGACACACGTCTTCCCCCCCCCCCCCCCCCCTTCACACTCATATTGTCAAACACATACACATACAAAGATATACACACATACTCAAGCAAACACCAGACACACTCACTGAAATGGCAGTGCCTTAATTTTAACAGAGGAGAGACATGAAGTGCACACACACACACACACACACACACACACACACACACACACACACACACACACGCGCACACACGCACACATGCAGTGGGGAGCCTTGGGCTGCCTGTAAAAAGTATAGTAGATAATGGAAGATGTATAGAGTGTGAGAGAGATCTGTCTAGAGAGAAACAGATGTGGAGAAAGAGATAGAGTGAGTGGGTGAGAGGGAGAGAGAGTGTAAGTAAAGGAGAGAGAAGAGAGAGGGTGGGGAAGGTGGGAGAGAGAGAGACAGATATGGAAAGTGGGAGGCAGGGAAAGATAGATAGAGAGAGAGAGAGAGAGAGAGAGAGAGAGAGAGTGAGAGAGTGAGAGAGTGATTGATGGTGAGGGAGAGAGGGTGTAAGTGCAAAAGACGTGCTGTTTTGGTCTGGGCTGGCGTTGGTGTGGAGGTGGGGGAGGGGTGGTGAGAGTGCTGATGAAGTGATGAAGAGTGTGTGAGATTACCATCCTGAGCCTCTAGGATTAGAGATGCATGTTAGCGCCAAGACCAAGCCCTGCCGGTGGGTCTCTCTCTCTCCCTCACACACACATTCGTTCACTCACTCACTCATTTACTTTCTTATATACACACACAGACAGACACAGACACAGATACTTGACCCCTTACTTGTACATGCACACGCACACCTGCTTTCACACATTTATTCCTTTTTTTGGCGTCCCTTCCATATAAACCTCTCAAACCTGAGCTCATGCACACATCTGTGAGAAACACACACACACACACACACACACACACACACACACACACACACACACACACACAATCCCCAGTTGTACCACCCCATCAGACGTGCATGTTGTCCTCTCTGCGGTCCTTCAAAGAGTGGTTTTGAGGTCAAAGGTCAGCATGGTGCTTAAGTCCATCGGCAGCCCCCTTCATACAGATGCCACTGAGACCAGACAATATTCCCCTGCACAAGTTTCATATCCTGTAGCAATAAGTGGACTTAAAATAGGGCTGTAACAAGCAGCTGTCTTAACAGAGGACCATTCACAGTCACTCGTGTGTGTGTGTGTGTGTGTGAGAGAGCGCTTTGTATGTGTGCGTGTGTTGGTGTGTGTTGTATTTCTGTATGTAGCGTTATGTGCATCTGTGTGTGTGTATCTCTTTGTGTATATATGGTTTGGTTGTCTAATTCCATGTGTGTGTGTGTGTGTGTGTGTGTGTGTGTGTGTGTGTGTGTGTGTGTGTGTGTGTGTGTGTGTGTGTGTGTGTGTGTGTGTGTGTGTGTGTGTGTGTGTGTGTGTGTGTGTGTGTGTGTGTGTGTGTGTGTGTGCAGACGAGCTCTCTGACGTACCTGGACGCGCGGAACACGCCCCTGCTGGACCACTCGGCCCCGTTTGTGGCGCGCGCCCTCCGGATCAGCGGCAGCCTGGCCGTGCTGCACCTGGAGAACGCTGGCCTGTCCGGACGACCGCTCATGCTGCTGGGTGAGATGCGCACACACACACACACACACACACACATACAGTACTAATATGTATGTTGCACACATGTAAATACTTAAACACACACACACACACACATGTATATGGTCGCACACATGCAAATACTTAAACACTCATGTATACGGTCACACACATTCCGTTACATACACACAAAATACTTAAACAAACACACACACACACACACACACACACACAAATATATATATAAAGTCACACTTACACAAATACTTCAGCAGATAATTTAACATACACACACACACCAAACCCCAAACCCAGACGGTGAGACATGACAGAACTTGCTAGAACACCCGTCTGCAGACCCTTGGCAGGCTTGAGTGCACATACGGCAGACGATCTCACTTCTCCCCGCGTCACATCTGCATCGCTCAGCTGTGCCAGCTCTAAGAGCCTCTCCGACAGACACACAAATGGTGTAGTTATTGCTGGTGATTAGGGTGCAGTGTAGCCTGTCTGAACATCTCCTGCCCTCGGCCCTCCTCTCCAGTCAGAGACGCTAAGTGAGCCGTCTGCACTCTCGCTCTCCATTTCGCTCTTGTTGTTTATCCATCTCTCGGTCTGTCTATCCATATATATATATCTGTCTGTATCTCTCCCTCTCTCGTTCCCACTCTTTTCCTGATCCTGTCTGTCTCTGTCTCTCTCTTCTTCTTCTTCTTTTGTTCTCTCTTGTTCTCGCTCTTTCCCTGCTTCTGTCTGTCTGTCTGTCTGTCTGTCTTTCTCTCTCGCTCTCTCTCTCTCTGTCTCTTTCTTGTTCTTTTGTTCTCACTCTTTCCCTGCTCCTCTCTGCGAGTGATGGGGATGTGTTTAGGGCATCCCATAATGCCACTCCATAACAGTGAGAGGACCGTGGCAGACATCGTCGTCATGGCAATAATGGGACTAAATTAAGTGGAGATGAGTTGCCTGATCTAATCAGACAGATTTCATTTGCTCTCACAGAAGCGCTCTGTTTTTGGGTCCTCCGTTTTTTTCCCTCCTTTTTTCTCTTTCCTCTCATTCTCTCTTTCCCCCTCTCTCTCTTTCCCTCTCTCTCTCTCTCATTCTATCTATATCCATATCTCTATCCATCTATGTGTCTGTCTGCCTCCCTCTCCCTATCTCAATTTTTTTGTGCACAGATAAAGCTCATTGGGGATTATTGGTTGTGGTCAGAGTGCAGGGAAGAACTTGGGCCCTTTCTGATGATGTCAAGTGAAGTGATGGACACTGAAATATAAATCATTTGACACTCTTTCATCAGTGGTCTTTCACTGTATGCTAAATGAGACATTATGCAGTTTATGGAGAACTAGCATGTTACCTAACTAGCCTAAATTGAAGACGCCACCAATAGCACTGTTGGCACTGTTAAAGGCTCGACATGATCCCACCTGCTGTCTTTTGCCCGCATTCGGCCATCTTTTGGCCATGTTATTGCCGATGTGTTGCAGTGAAAGATCTTTAGCGTTTGCTCAGGGTGTGCCGACCTGAACAAGGAAACTCAGTTGTGTGTGCTGTAGCCTGCTCCGTTAGTGGGGATGACAGGTGTGTGTTTATCTGTCTTTCCCATGACTATACATCATGTGAATTCATGTAAAGGGTAAATTTACTCATGTAAATTATATCACTGTTTTGTTTGTTAATAAAACATGGCCTACATATGGAGCATCTACTTATCCACACATCTATCTAGTGTATAATCCCAGTGGCCATTCACTATATAGTGAACGAGTGGGTGTTCTGAAGGCTGACAATGCATTGATAAGCAAGTGATCATTTGAAGATGATGCCAAAAGTAGAGAATAATTGTGGTAAAGATTTGCATAGTTGGTGCTGGCCGGAATTCCTAGGAGCAAGCGTTGGCATGTAAAGGCTGTGGTACATTGATTACATTGGTTTCCTCACCGTGCTTGTTGTCACATGCAGAGGAAATGAGTCAGCCCTCTGCTTCATTTGTTTGATTGTCTTTTTTGGCAAGAGTTCAGTCATTTTTTAAGATTTCTGCAAGCCTTCCTTAATAACTTGTGGTTCTACAACTTCCATGTAATACTGGTATTCTCCCCACAACACAATTTTCTTGTGGGGGTTATTGTCTGTGAACTAGGCAAAGTGTGTCTATGAATGAGTTTATTCAGCGAACCAGCAACCCAGGCATCCAGCTGTCCATTAAAGAGAACCTTGGGTGGAGGTTAAGGGTAGGCCCAGGAGGGTGAGGGTAAACCCAGGAGGGTGAGGGTAGGCCCAGGAGGGTGAGATTCCCCTGTGGTCTCCTATGGTGCTGTTAGAGAGGGGTGCTGTGGTCTCCTATGGGGCTGCTAGAGAGGGGTGCTGTGGTCTCCTATGGTGCTGTTAAGGAGGGGTGCTGTGGTCTCCTATGGGGCTGTGGTCTCCTATGGTGCTGTTAGAGAGGGGTGCTGTGGTCTCCTATGGGGCTGTTAGGGAGGGGTGCTGGACCATCACCGGAGGACATGGGACAAGCTGGCCTGTTCGTCCGGATGGTCTGAATGAGTTTCAGCTTGGTTTCTAATCTATCCTGCTTTTAATGGGAATTGTAGCCGGTCACATACACAGTCTCACACACGTAAACACACACACATACAATTGTAGCCATTGAAATGGGGAAATATGAAAGAAAAAAAAATATTTAGAGGAAAAGCTCCCGAGTTGGGTATAATAATGCAACAAAGGTAGATGGAAACCAGCAATGTTCCCATTAGGTGACATTTGTTGAGATTAGCGACTCACAGCTGTTCACAAGTCCTCCTTGTAAATAGTTTCCCATTTTAGTTCACATATGGAAATGTGCACAGACATCATACAAATGAGTGGGGCACACAGGTTGTTTGTAGCCCGTCACTATGATGTCTTTCATCCTTTTTATCTTCCCTACTGCGTCTCTCTTTCTTTTACTCTCTCGCTTGCCCAGTCCCCGTGCTTCCTCTCTCTCCGTCTGAGCTCCAGAGTGCATAATGGAATAGAACACGATGACTACGATTATTATGACCCAAGAGAACAAACACACCTGCCTCTCAAGTTTTAAAATTGGATTCAAAATAAATAATGCTCTTTTCCCCACGCACACTCTCTCTCCCCCTCCCTCTGTTCTTCTCTGTCCTCTCTCTCTCTCTCTCTCTCCAGCCACTGCTCTGAAGATGAATATGAACCTGCGGGAGCTCTATCTGGCTGATAACAAGCTTAATGGACTGCAGGACTCGGCCCAGCTGGGCAACCTGCTCAAGTTCAACTACAACATCCAGATCCTGGACCTGCGCAACAACCACATCCTGGACACCGGTACACCTCCCTCCCCTCCCCTCCCCCCTGCCCTTCATCTCCTGGAGCTGTTTTTCTTCATCTTCTTCTCCCTCGCCCCCCCTATTCACAGTCTGTGTGTGTGTGTGTGTGTGTGTGTGTGTGTGTGTCTCTGTGTGTTTTCAGGGCTGGCTTATGTGTGTGAAGGCCTGAAGGAACAGAGGAAAGGTCTGGTCACACTGGTGCTGTGGAACAACCAGCTCACTCACAATGGCATGGGCTACCTCGCAGCTGCACTGGTGACTACTACTCACACACACACACACACACACACACACACACACACACACACACACAGTACAGGTACTGACAAGGATGGCTTATGAAGAGCTTGAAATAATTACAGAAACTCTCCACTCTAATAATTATGTTTATATGTTTCAGCCATATTGCACACACACACACACACACACACACACACACACACACACACACACACACACACACACACACACACACACAGCAGATACAGTATAGTTCTGTCGATGGTGTGCAAAAGTGCTGCCGTGTTTCCTCCCAGCTCAGCAGCAGATCTCATGACCATTCCTCTGGAGTCTCTGTGGCTGTGGGTGGTCACACACACACACACACACACACACACACACACACACACACACACACAGAGAGAGAGATCTGAAGTCCATGTGAAGAAAAGAGGCACACACACAAAATCTTAAGCACACTTGCATAAGCAAAGTAAAGCTGTGACTTCAGGACACTTACTGCACACACACACAGTCATACACAGTCCTTCTACACATACTCAGACCAATACAGCAATGTGCACATTTATGCGCGTATTAATGGTATATTGCAGTTCTACAAACAAAATGGTTCCACACACACACACACACAGACTAACACAGACTCCCTCTGTCTCAAGGAGTTGTTTTTGTAATGGGCAGTGAGTCAGCAGTGAGAGGGAAGCCACTAACCCCAGACTCCTCACTGAGAGGTGCTCAGACTGTACTCACACACACACACACACAGCCAGGGCACTGCCTCGAGGGTGTGTGTGTGTTTGTGTTAGGAGATGACAAACACCGAAAGCAGTCTATAACACATATCTGTTTGTCTGTTTGCTGGTCCGTATCTGTTGGCATGTAGTTCTAGTGTGTGTGTGTGTGCGCTTGTGTGTGTGTGTGTGTGTGCACATGTACCGTACATGTCTGTGTGTGTGTTTGCGAGCGACTGTGTGTGTGAGAAAGAGAGTGTTTCAGTCAGAGTAGATGATTGTGGTCATTGACCAGTGTGTGTGTGTGTGTGTGTGTGTGTGTGTGTGTGTGTGTGAACAGCAGGTTGTCCATAAGCCCTTGAGCTCAGCCTTTTCTTCCTGTTACAGTTACACTCGACAAACCTGTTTGGTGTGAAAGTTTATTTTTGCATATATCGCAGGGCCCATCACAAACATGACCAGTGTGTGTGTGTGTGTGCATATGCACGTGCTGGTGTGCTCATCTGAGGTCAGTATGTATGACATATGTGGCATCCTGCTGCAGTGGTTTGCTTGCGTTCATCACACACAAGTGTGCAATGCTGCTACTGAGAAGCACTCAGCACTCAAACACCATGGAAATCAGGGCCCTGTGTTAGCTCGTATATGTGTTAATATGTGTGTTGGTGTATGACAGACAGAGCACTTGCTTCTTGACTGGGTAAAAAACTTAAAACTAAACATACACTTTGGTCAGAGTATACAGTAAACAAGCACCTTTATGGGAACAGTGGTTTGGCAGCATGGTATAGAATGCTTACTTTGGTCATGCAACACTTCCTTTACTGCCTATTTATTTTTATTTATTTGTGTGTGTGTGTGTGTGTGTGTGTGTGTGTGTGTGTGTGTGTGTGTGTGTGTGTGTGTGTGTGTGTGTGTGTGTGTGTGTGTGTGTGTGTGTGTGTGTGTGTGTGTGTGTGTGTGTGCGTTTAATTGTGTGTGTTTACAGACTGCATATATACATATAATGGTGTCTTGGTGTCATGCCAGTGAGTCTGTATGTGTTTAAGTCTAGTTATGTTTGGCCTGGGGCCTTTTAAAAGTAGCTCCAATCAGTCACACAATGACTCATAACCAGACCAAGCCACAAAATGGGGGCTACTGTTTAAGTGTGTGAGTGAGTGAATGTTTGAGTGAGTGTGTGTGTATGTGTGTGTGTGTCTGTCAACTAGTTACCCTCTGCTGCCCCCTGCCCCACGCTACCGGTAACTGATTCAAAGTCTTCCTTCTCTCTCTCTCTCTCTCTCTCTCTCTCTCTCTCTCTCTCTCTCTCTCTGCCTCTCTCTAGCCGTGCACACAGAGTCTGGAGACGTTGAACCTGGGCCACAACTCAGTGGGGAATGAGGGGGTTCACAAGCTGAAGGACGGCCTCATCGCCAACCGCTCCGTCCTCAGACTGGGGCTCGCCTCCACCAAACTCTCCTGCGAGGGTACGACTGTGTGTGTGTGTGTGTGTGTGTGTGTGTGTGTGTGTGTATGTTTGTCAGGGATTAAAGTTTTCCGGCACCGTGCCGGAATTCCGGCGTGCGGCCTTTGACTGCGTTGATTTTTTAAAATATTATTTATTTGTTAACGCTATTGAAAAACATGCAGCATTCGTTAAGATGAATTTCCTTTCCCTGTTCTATCTCTCTGTCACTCACCCGTCACGCACCCTTTATATTACAGTAATACACACTCACACACACACACACACACACACACACACACTCAGACACAGACACAGACTCCCCTTCGTGCACACCGCGTCTGTCTCCATAACGAGATCATCCATGGAAGCGCGGTCGCACTAATGCACCTGACGCTGCGGGTGGAAGCATAAGTTCTTCCGCAAATGTTGTAGACTATGCGTCCAACTTTACCAAACCGTAAGTAAACGAATTCTCCTTGGTCCGCTCTCGTGCGCACTCAATGGACACCCGCCCCTCGACATGCACATTTAATCCAAACAAAACATTCACAATCGTGAACGCAATGACGCACAGAAGACGACTAGCTGAATTGTTAAATACGGTTAGCATCATTAGTAGGCTATGCTGCACACATAAACTCTGCATTCAAGTTGACTGACCAACTAACTCAATACCAATGTTTTTCAACTCCAAGATTTAAAGGGCCTGTCCCAAGGAGAAAAAGTATGAGCTTACCTTGAAACTTGAACACACGTGGGGACACTGAACAGTCCAACCAGCTAGAGTATGATAAACTAGCCAACTATTCTACATTGTTTACAATATTTTGAGGCTTCAATCAAACAGCTGAATTTAAGAGGTGGAGTTGTAGGCTACTATGAATAGCAGGCTATAAGCTGCATAAAGTTTGCTGTTATGAATATCAGAAATGTCAGTATACAGAATGTATACATCATTACATGTGTGTGTGTGTGTGTGTGTGTCTGTGTGTGTGTGTGTGTGCTTTACATCTTGTTAAAAAATCATTAAATAAATAAATTCACATTATATGAAAGCAAAGTGATAAAAAGTCAGACATGAGGCGACCACCACACATTGCCTTCTAATCTGTGGGAAACACTACTCTTTAGAAAGAGAATCAGTGTCTTTTTTTGAATACCTTAACCTAAATGGTTGCAACTAAGTCTTATTCTTCAAATGCCTGCCTTCCAATTTCACATATCCTGACAACATGACACCTTATGATTGTAGGTCAATTTGTAACCTGTCAAAGACAAAGATTAGCAGCAAAACTTGATATAAAAAGAAATCCTAAATGCTACATGTAGCATATTGTAGTGTGTTGGACTAGCCTACTATTGCCACCTATTGGCCTTTCTTGGGGTCCAACATCACAAACAGCCTGTGTCGTGTGCAAACACTCCAAAAAGTAAACTGGTTTCCAATCGATCGACCAACATAGTGTCGTATAGAGTCGCATGCACGAGTCTAAAAAAGTTCAGGCTCAGGATTTTTTTTTGCTTTAATCCCTGGTTTGTATGTGAGTGTGCATCTGCGTGTGTTTCCACATCTGAGTCCAGCTTGTATGTATGTCTACATCTGCTTGAGGTGTATGATAGGATAATATCTTCCCATAATACACTAAAGTAGGAGTTCACACACCACAGTGCTCTATGTGTTTGCCTTAGTGTATGTGTGTGTTTGATTCCGTGTGTGTGTAATTGTCTGTGTGCCTGTGTGTGTCTGTGTCCATGTCTGTGTTTGGACTTGTGTTTGCACCTGTATGGAAACCGTGGTAGATGGGATCTAGTACCGTAAGCAGTTATTTAAATCAAACAACAGTGTGTGTTTGTGTGTGATCATCTGTGTGTGTGTGTGTGTGTGTGTGTGTGTGTGTGTGTGTGTGTGTGTGTGTGTGATGGTCTGTAATGGTGTGTGTGTGTGTGTGATGGTCTATAATGGTGTGTGTGTGTGTGTGTGTGTAGGTGCTGTAGCGGTGGCGGAGTTCATTGCGGAGAGTCCTCGGCTGCTACGGCTGGACCTGCGTGAGAACGACATCAAGACGGGCGGCCTGATGGCTCTGTCCCTCGCCCTCAAGGTCAACACCTCTCTGCTGCGCCTCGACCTGGACCGTGAGCCCAAGAAGGAGACGGTGAGGAAAGGACACACACACACACACACACACACACACACAAGAAACACCTCTCTCTCTTTCTGTCACACACACACACACTCGTCTCTCTTTCTGTCTCAGACACACATGCACACACACACAAACACAAGAAACTCCTCTTTCTCAGACACACACACACACACACACACACACCCTCTTAGACAAAGTGCTTCCCATTTTGAATGAAGCATTCCAGCTGTGACTTCCTTGGGTCCCTAATCTCTCCGTCTTTTCCGGTGGATATCTGAGGGTTGTTTGCCGGAGCACCAGATGACGAGCTGGAGCTAAACGTGCCATATGTGCACTTCCCAAACTTGGCTGAATTTGCTCAATCAGACCGCTCGTCTCCCCATATCAATCCTGACTGAAATCTGGCCAGATTGGACACACACACACACACACACATACACACACACACACACACACACACACACACACACACACAGCTCAGAATGGGACTCAGACACAGGCTGAGATGGAGACTCATGCCTTTTCATCTGTTTGTGACGCTTGTGTTGTGTATGCAGGCAAACTGCCCAAACTGCAGATTCTTCAGTATGATCGATACTTTCGTCTTTTTCACCCCATCTGTGCCTCTCTCTCTCTCTCTCCCTTTCTCTGTCTCGCTCTCTCTCTGCCCTTTCCATCTCTGCTGCATTGCTCACAGCACATGTGCTGTACATCAGTGTCTCCCTTTCTCTCTTCCTTTCTTTTTTCTTCCTCAGTCACCCTATTTCTCTCTCTCTCTCTCTCTCTCTCCCGTTAACATTGCACGCATGTATGTTTCATAATGTAAGAAAGTTAAACAGTCATCTAATACATTTTGTGTGTGCTTTCTCTCTCTCTCTCTCCATTCTATTTTACCTCTCTCTCTATCCCTTTTGTTTCTCTCTATCTCTCTATCTCTCTACTCCCCCTCTCTCTCCCTCTCTCCCTCTGTCTGTCTATCTCAGGTGAAGAGCTTCATAGAGACGCAGCGCGCCCTGCTGGCCGAAGTGCAGAACGGCTGCAAGCGGAACTTCATCCTGGCGCGCGAGCGCGAGGAGACCGAGCAGAAGATGCGGCAGTCGGCCTCCATGGCCGAGATCTCCAGCGAGGAGACGCCGCGCCCGGAGGAGGAGGGCGAGGAGGCGTCCGCCGCCGCCGCCACCGCCGCCGTCTCTGCAGTCGCGTCCACCCCCGCGGCCGAGGGAGAGAGCGGCGTCGGCGGTGGAGGAGGAGGAGAGGAGGGAGCGGCGGAGTCCAAACCCGACGGAGGGGACACGGGGAAGGAGAGCGCACCGCAGGTGGTACCGTCGATCTCCATCGACGACTCCGACTCGGACACTGAGGAAGAGGAGGAGGAGGAGGAGAAGAGCGTGCCAGCCGTAGGAGGAGCGTCGTTGATGAACGACGGCGCTAAGCAGCCCGCAAAACTGCCCGGCGCTGGCGCTAGCCCCTCCCACCATAGCCCCGGTCCAATCGGTGGCGGCACCGCGCCGACCTCCAGCCCGTCCCTCGCCCCGCCCTCCCCCCTGTCCGCCATCACGGTCACCGAGGCGCCCGTGCCCCCCGGCACGCCCCCGTCGCCCGGCCGCTGCATCTCGGTGTCCAGCCCCGGCCGCGGCCACAAGATCTTCATGGTGACCCGCGTGGAGAGCCCGCCCGAGCAGCCGCAACTGCTGTCCCAGCTCCAGTCCTGGAGGGAGCAGGATCGGGCTGCCCAGAACCAGAAGCAGAACCAGACCCAGACCCAGAGTCAAGGACCCAGCCCAACCAGCAAAGACACCCCGAAGCCCACAAAGGCTGAACCAACCCACGGCCCAGTGCAGGCGTCCTCAGGCGGGGACGTTCCGCGTCCGGGTGCTAGCGGACCTGCTGAGGAGGGACCGGTGGACGCACTTGCGCAGAAGAAAGACCCCAGCCAGCTGTCCGAAGCCCTGACCGACCCGCTAGGGGCGCAGCTGTTGCAGCCAAACCCCCCCGCACTACAATCCCGGCAGCCCCCGGCACAGACTGACTCGAGTGTGACCCCACCGAGACAACCAAATGCAGCCTCCACAGTGAGCGTCACCGAGGACCTGAAGGAAAGCAGCCAGGCGGCTTCCGCAGAGCTCAGCCAGCCTTTATCTGAGGGACAAGCAGCAGCAGCAGAAACAACAGAAGCAGCAGCAGCAGCAGTAGTAGAAACAACAGAAGCAGCAGCAGCAGTAGTAGAAACAACAGAAGCAGCAGCAGCAGCAGCAGTAGTAGAAACAACAGAAGCAGCAGCAGCAGTAGAAACAACAGAAGCAGCAGCAGCAGCAGCAGCAGTAGTAGAAAAAACAGAAGAAGCAGCAGCAGCAGAAACAACAGCAGCAGCAGAAATGACAGAAGAAGCAGCAGCAGCAGAAACAACAGAAGCAGCAGCAACCGAAATGACAGAAGCAGCAACAGCAGCAGCAGACACGACAGGAGCAGTACCAGCAGCAGTAACAGAAGCAGCAGCAACAGAAGCAGACACGACAGGAGCAGCAACAGAAGCAGCCACAGCAACAGCAGCAGTAACAGAAGCAGCAGTAACAGAAGCAGCAGCAACAGCAACAGAAGCAGCAGCAATAGCGACACCAAACCCACTGGAGCAGCAGCCTCAGGGCCCAAATACACACACGCAACCCCAGCCTGCCCCGGTCAGCACCGACACACTGACCGGGCCAGAGCAGGTCCTGGAAACGCAGTCCGAGTCACAGACGCTGGTAGCAGAGCAGGCAAGCGAGCCGATCGCAGCAGAGCAGCAGCCCGGGTCGCAGGCTTCTCAAGCGATTGCAGAGCCAGCTGCCCAAGAGCAGGGGCCTCATGAAAGCTCTCGGGCGTCAGAACAGGACCTGCAGCAGCAGCAGCAACAGACTGTGGAGGAGTGTCCCCTGCCCAGCGCAACGTCTGAGGTCGGTGGTAATCCGGAGCCGACCGTAGAGCTGGAGACACCGGCGGAGCCTGACCCCTGCCCTGGCCCAGAGCAGCTCTCACCTGGGCAGGCCTTGGAGGCGGAGCTGGAAGCGGAGCTGGAGGCAGAGCTGCAGCTGGTCTTGGGTCAGCAAACGCAGCCGTGTCCTCCTCCCCTGTCTGCAGAGTGTTCAGATTCGCCGGTCCCGCTGCCTTCTCCGAAGAAGACCCCCGCCGCCGTGGTCAGTGCCACCACAGCGCCCACGGCCGCTCAGGACCAGCGGGTCGCCCCAACGGGGGAGGAGCACGCCTCGGTCACTACGTCGACCGTGGACGAGCCCCAGGCGGAGGAGTCGTCGGGAGACTCCCCAGACGAGAGTTCGACAGACGACGGCGAGAGCGTCACAGTGGAGCCTTCTGGAGCAGCCCTGCCCAACGGACTGAAGCCCGAATTCGCCCTGCACCTGTTGGATCCCGAAGGGCCCAAGCCTGGCAGCTGCGTCATGGAGCACGGTGAGTGGAGTTCCCCTCCACGCCAACAGAGGGCAGCAGGGGTGCAATAGAGCAAGGGGTGTGGAATGAAAAAACAGAGAAATTCATTAAGAACCATCCTGCTATCAATGTTTTTTAATACATGCCACATTAATATATTAATTAATATGATTAACGTGTGTGTGTGTGTGTGTGTGTGTGTGTGTGTGTGTGTGTGTGTGTGTGTGTGTGTGTGTGTGTGTGTGTGTGTGTGTGTGTGTGTGTGTGTGTGTGTAGTGGCCGCAGAGCTTCACTGCGGGCAGGACCTGGAGGAGCTGCTGCTGGAAGCCAGCCTGGATACCGGACGCGAGGCCCCGTAGTGCTGTCACCATGGTAACATATACACTCACACGCAGCATGCACACACTCTCAGCACCCTCCTGTTGTGGTAGGTGAATGGTTAAACAGGACGGCCAACACCTTCGTAATTGGATTCTCGCTTACAGTCTAGTGTCAATTCTTCCTCGATCCCTCCCGTCACAATGTTAAAAATAACTGAGGTGGTAGAATAACTCCATCGGTGGTAATATAGAAGTCATTGAGCCTTTCAAAACGGTACTGGTGTCTTGTTACCCCTTGCTTCATAAGATGCTATTCTCAGTCTCTTTGTCTCTCACACTCTCAGTCAGTCAGCGGTCTTAGATATTTGGTATGCTACCTTTCTTAGGCCTATGTTATGCGTTTGTATATTGCATGTGTTGCTCCGTCATGGGTACTTAACACAAGAAGATGATTCGTTTAGCGCTATCCTATTGCCTGGAGAGGGAATTTGAAAGACAACCGTTTATCCCACCCCTCCAATTGAGCCCTGCTATGGTGAGTTTCTAGACCCTATATTTTGATGTGGGTCTAGCTCGCTAGGCTACTGAATAGGGACATTCCAGTCCAAAATACAAAAAGCATACCAGCAATGGGGTCTGGGAATTAACCATCGTATTTCTTTAGTTATACTACCACTTTTATGGTCTTAGTGAGTCATGTCAGCGACAGCACCTACTAAGGTCTAAAACGGAAAAAAAACGTTTGAGACAAGTGACAATTGTTCTCCATGTAAGTTAAGTAGAATTGTTTGTGGGAACTTGGTTAGGTGTCGTTAAAGAATTGATTTGATTGGTTCAGAGTGATGCTCGTGACCCCAAGCTAAAGCTGGTCAGCCATTGCGTTTTTTACATTTGAACAGCTGTCATTTTGAACTTACTTCACTGCCTTTAATCTTTGTTGTACTTCTGTTCTACAACTCTAACTCTAAAGTTGCAAGAGATCAGTAAAAACAAAGAGTAATTATTGTTTTCCCTGTTTCCTTCCTTATCTCTCTCAATTGCTCTTTTTTTTGTCCTTTCTCTCTCTCTCCTTCTCTCCCCCCTCTCTCTCTCTCTCTCTCTCTCTCTCTCTCTCTCTCTCTCTCTCTCTCTCTCTCCTTCTCTCCTCTCTCTCTCTCTCAGGTTGCTGTAGACCAGCTGATCTGTATGTCTTTTGGGCCCTGTGCAAGGCCTTGGGCTTCTGATGCCCCAAGCCAACCTTCCCACGCACACCAACCCCCAACCTAACCCAACCCAACCACACACTTTCTTCCCCCTTCATCATTCCTGCTATCTCCTCACTCTCTCATTGGCCGCTGGCACACACATGATAACTGATACTTGCGTGTACAAACACACACATACACACTTACATACATACATACATACCCACACACACACACACACACACACACACACACACTCACTCTCACACACTATGAACCGTGATTAAGAGACAAAGAAATAAAAAAAAAGCTAAAAGAAAATATTGATCATGCCACAGCCTGGGAAATATGAACACACTACAAGTCACAGCCAGAAGAAACACACAGTTGTATGAAAGAATAAAAAGGACAACTTATTTAAAAAAGAAAAAAAAAAGAAAAAAACCTTGTGGAAGCTGTCACACTACCCCTCTGTCTATCACTACATTCCCCTAGTGGGGTCCATGAAAGGAAGGATCTGCAAACAAATACAAATAATGACAAAGAAAAGGAAAAGAAAAAGTGATGGCAGAGAATACTGTCTGAAGAGGAGGATAAGGAGACAATATCTCACTGCTCAAAACCAAAGAGACATGACACGCACACTCACACACATGCACATGCTCAACTACACACACACTCACTCTCTTTCCGTTCTGCACCTGTCGGGGCTTGAAATTGCAACACTGACCTCCAGTGGTGATCTGAGGTTATTGCAGCTGGACGCTCTAACTGGACAGGACTCCTACAAGCTCTCTCTTGCGCTCTCTCTCTCTCTTTCTCTATCCTCCCATTCCTCATCTGGTTCCACTTCTCCCTTCTCTGCGACTGTTTCACTAATAGATCAGATAAATGAGTGTGAGGGTGGGATGGGGGTGTGTGTCTTGTGTCTAAAGGTGTGTGTGTGTGTGTGTGTGTGTGTGTGTGTGTGTGTGTGTGTGTGTGTGTGTGTGTGTGTGTGTGTCTCTGTGTGTGTGTGTGTGTGTGTGTCTGTGTGTGGGCGTACTTGTGCTAAGTCAAGTTTAAGTCTGTCTCATGAGAAGGAATACCTCCAAAGTGTAGAAAAAGAGAGCTCCGTACAGTGGAAAGAGCCAAAACGCTTCTGATTGAACTTTTAACTCTCGTCCGGTTCAGCCATCTCTGATCTGCCAAAAAAAGAAAGAAAGGAAACAAATATAAACAAGTCTATTATGGGATTTTCTCTCGGTTCTCTATTTAAACATGTATCAGTGCTTACAAGCTGAAGCCTTTTTCGGGAACCAATGTGAATGTTACAGGCTGAGATGAGAGGAGGGGAGGGGAGCGGGAAGGAGGTCTTGCCTTGGCAGAGGAAGGCCATTCTTTAGTGCGACTGTAGCTTTTCTCTGGATACTTTCATCACCTGACTGACCTGCTGTCCCCAGTCCCATTGGAGGGCAGGACCGAGTCTGTCTTGCCCTCTGTTGGGAAGAGAAAGAAAAGAAACTCGAGTCTAGTGGAATGTGATTTCTCTTTCTGCTCCTTTCACAATTCTCTCACCCTTCCTCCCTCCTTCCCTTTCTCTCTCTCTCTGTCTCTCTCTTGTTGTCTCACATTTGGCACCACACTCGTTCAGCAGACGATTAAAACATGCTCAATGCCTTTTGATCGCGTTTTGTTTATTTTTCCCCCCTCACCTTAATTTTTTTGCTGCTTTTGAAGATTCAGTTGTTTCTATTTATTTTATAGTTATATGAGCCTTTTTTTCTTTGTGTGATTTATTTCTCCATATTCCTTACTTTTATTATTATTATAAAATAATAATAATAATATTATAAAAATCTTGGGGTTTTGCTTTTAAAGATTTTTTTCCATGGTGTATATTTTCAGGTTCTACAGAAGAGCAATTACTATTGTGTTTAGAGATTGTTGTCTCTTGTTTGTTGATTGTCTCCTGTCTTGGCATAAATGGGGTATAATACAAGGGGTTGGTTGCATATTAAGGGGCAAACGGTTTTGGGACATTGACATGCTGGAGATGGAGCGGCCCAAAACAAAGGGTTGAAGATACGGGCAAGGAGTGTGTGCGTGTGTGTGTGTGTGCTGAGGGGGAGGGGTGTCTTATCCTGTACAGAGCCGTCTCAAAGCAAATAACCCACCTGTCCCCCTCCACGCCAACTACTTCCCCGGACAACGTTGAATGTCAGTGTGTGAGACTAATAAGGAAGTGAAACACTATTCGCCGTCGATGGTTGGAGACGCCACTCACGGTCGGCATGGCGGAGCCCTTGGTGATGGTAGACGCAGGTGCGTCCCGGAGCTGTTGTGTCAAGTCGCATCATACTGCCTCCCTGTCTGGAGGTGGACGATGCAAAGCAGAGTGAGCAGAGGCGACTTGGTTGGTCGGTGCGGAGCTGGGTGGGGATGGCTGGGGTTGAGGACAGAGGACTTCTCTGGCCCCCTCTTTGGGAGTCCTTGAGGGTGGCCAACACCGGCCTTAGATACCGTGGCCGTGTGTGTATGTGTGTTTGTGTGTGTGTGTACGCAAACGTCTCCTGTAGCTTTTTTTTTTGTTCTTGCTCTCCCAGATTGCTGTAGGTGTGTGATTGCAGCTCTCTTCTGAATGAAAGTGACCCCAGCACAGGGCTAAGTCTGTTTCAGAGTTGGCCTCCCTCTCTCTTGCTTTGTGTGTGTGTGTGTGTGTGTGTGTGTGGCACAGACAGATGGGGGCGAGTTTTGCCACAGTTTCAAAGACATACAGTAACAGCCAAACCAGCCCCAGTGTTTTGCCTCTGTAACAGATTGTACTGGCCTCCAAATAAATTCACATTGCTGTGCTGCCCTCACTACCCCCCTCCCCACCCCCCTCTCTCCAATCCCATGTTTGTAATGCTTTTCATTTTTAGTAATTTTTAAATTACTTGTTTAAATTAATCAATAAAAAAAGACGACAGAAAAGAAATTTGCTGGTTAGCACACTGACGTGTATGGAAAAGTAAATTTTTGTTTCTCTCTCTCTCTCTCTATCTCTCTCAAATAAATGCATGTAATGAGAATTCTATGACTGGCTGTTTCTCCATATTCAAGTGATCTGCCACCCCTCATGTCTTCATGTGTGATACTCTGACATGCTTATGTATTGGTAATTACACAACCACAATGTATTGCAAGTGTTGAGCGTCTTTTGTTGTGCAGTTTTTTTCCTTAAACCAGCAACCTTATTCATCAATCAATTTAACCCCCACAGATTTCTGATGAAATGTGTCATGATGCAGTCATGAATTCTCCTAGCAGCTAGTCTTTTAAAGGCCTTTGCTGTGGAAAATACTCAGGCACTGCTTTGTCATGTGTACTCTGGGATGGATCATTCAGTCACATAAAATTGACCATTTTTTAAGTTCAGATTTCTGATGTTAACAGTACCTGAATCGCCGAGGAATTTCTGCAGCTGTTTCTGAGTGAAGGAATTTTGGCAACTTGATAAATGTTTGTTTTTTTTGTTGTTTAGTTTTATTTTTGTTTTGTGTCTTCTCTTTCCCCTTCTGTTGCCACAGCTTGGCTGTTTCTACCACACAAAAAGGGCCATCTGGGAGGTCACAGATGTCGGCCATGTTGAAAGAGTCCTACTTTGAGAGATGCTTTCAGAGCACATGTTGGTTGGGTTCAAAAGGGGCACATAGTTTCTTTTGCCATGTGTCTGTTACAATTTTCACATTCCATTTACAGATACTAAGAAGATGTCTGAATTTGCGTCTGGACTTTACCTGAATATGCATTTCCTACAGAAGGAAAAGGGTACGCTGCAGACCACTTTTGATTATAGTTAAATCTGGATTTGTAGATTTCCCAGAACATGAAATCGGCTAATCAAACAGCCTTTACTATGTCGCTTTGGTTGGTGTCGAGGAGGGGAAAGTTTTTGATGTGTGACTGGAATGTGCATGTGGCCTTGGCTGCTAAAGAACTAGAGGGGAGTGTGTGGGATATGGCGAGCAGGCTCTGTCCACTTACATCTCTTTCCGCTATCCTTTCTCAGCAAAGTCAACACCTAAGGCAGACCGTTGTCTGACGTGATCCCTCTTACCCTGTTGTGCTTGAGTTACCCAGTGCTACAGCACATCAGACAGCATTGCCTGTTAAAGAAGGCTAAGGTAGGCTACCAAACTAGTATAAGACTCCAGTAGGCCTACGTCCTAAAAGTGACCTAGTCAAATGAATGCAGAAGGGTGAATCATGTCATAAAATGGCAATGGTAGATTTGGCAAGTGAACCATTGGGTGTTGATGTCCAAAAGCTCAGAACCTTTTTCATAATTACAGCATATTTTTATGTTATTTTATAGCCAAGAACAAATATATGCAGATTGTGTTATATGTAAATATCAGGGAAATGTCTGGGAACTGAAGTAGTCCTACTTCTACAAAACATGCTAGATGGATTAGAATGCTGTAGTAAACTAGTATTTCTGAAATGCACCTTGACAAATTTTCTGAATGTCTGAGTACTTTAATTAACACAGATGTAACAATGAGTGGGGCAAACACACATATCTAGTGCAGACCGCTTCGAAAGCTCTGCCTTTCAAAGTCCTGTATTTTTTGCGAACTCAGCACATTTCGTCTGCTCTCGCTCTGGCCCGGGGGGCTTCTAGGAGCTAACATCTCTCATAACAAAGGGTGGCACTGGGGTCGTAGAAACCTGCTTCAACTCTTTATTTTTCCCTGAATCGGTCTCCATGGTAAGGGGGTCCCTCTCACTGGCTCTCTCCTGTGGGGTCCATTGGTCTATTTGGAACGTATTACAGTAATCCCCATGCTGACGGAATTCAGAGACTTATGGTAATCTCTCCCTTATGTAACTGTATAGTGTAACCCCAGTGGCCCTCGACTTCCACATTCCTCAGAATTTAACATCAATCGCCATTAACTACACTTTGACTACTACTGCAGGGCACTGGCTACAAGTCTGTCTGGGAACAGGATTGGTGTGTGTTTTCTTTCCCTGAACCAGTTTCCAAGAACAGACCTTTGAGATACAGGTATCACTACTAAGATAGGGGGAAAGTGTTGTGATTGATTTGATCTCGGACAAAGATGACTAAGGTGTTGCTTTGCCGCAGAATGTTAATAAGGACACGATCAGAGTGGGTGTATATTGTATATCCTTCTGTTCTTTACTTCTTCCCTCAGAATGCCTTTTTCCCATATTTCCTCTTTTCAATAAAAAATGACTTAACCTGAAGGATTTTCTCAGGCATTCCATGTTGAGGATCAAAGGATGCTGCCCCCAGTGGTGTGGGGTCTCTTTACATTCATATTGAGATTTTCTTGGAAAACCTCTGTGGGGGAGGGTGTGGGATTTGATTTTCCTTTAGTCTTTAATTTCCTCTCTTTTGCTCCCTGATGCTTTGCTATTGCTGACCATCACTCTCAGCCTGCTTTTAGAGTGCAGCGATGCAGATGTCCATTTCATTATTTTTATTAATGATGGCTGCGTGATGGGGGCTGTCATAGTCAATGGTTGAACGATGAGCTACTGTATGTTTTTCCTGTATATCATTTCATTTAGTTATGGGGAATGAATAGTTGCAACAACTGTGGACTGTTAAACATCATGCCTCAGTTTCAAAGTTAAATGGTTGTGTATGAGGTAACTTTTGGACTTGGCAGATAGGTGATAAGTTTATTGTTCATCTTCATTGAAATAAAAAGGTTTGCTATTGAATCTAGACTGTCCTGGTTATGTTTATATTTCCATGTGACTTACATGAACGAAATGCTTTGAGGAATAAATTATTTAGTTCACTCTAAACCCTTTTCACATTTAACGCTATTTAAAAGACCTAATCTCATACCCAAAGCTTTTGCATCAATCACCAAAAAATATTTCGAGCTCTGTAACATAAACTCTGTTATCATAAGCTTTAGGCCTACTTAAACTTTCAGAAGACATAATATGTTTTCTTTCTTCAAAAGGGACTTCAGGGAGATTCAGCTCCTCTCTCTCCGTGGGCACATTGTGTAAGAACTGGACTCTACATGGAAAGATCCAGCCCTCCTGACTTAGGACATTTTACTCTACACATAAGCTGACAGATACTGCACCTCAGCAAAAAAAAGGTCTGAAACTAGTCCCTTTTGTGGGGGTGGGGTGAGGGGTTGGGGAACCGGAGGTGTGCGCGACAAACAGCACAAAATACACTCTTAACCATTAACAGATAATGGAGGTAGCAACACTATGCAGAATTTGCAAGGGCAGCTCAAGGCCATGTGGGTTAGCAATTAACATCTGGGGGCATCTATCCCAAATCTTGGTAATCGCCGTCATCTACAATTACACATAAAGTGCATATCAAAATCTTACAGGGCCAAGTACAATTGATGCCATAGCCTCCTGCCAGTAAACAAGTAATACATAAAATGTGAGGTGTTGGTACACACTCTCACTGCCATAAATGTATGCCAACACAGTGTGGTACACAGTTGAATTAATCGTTTCAGTCACAGTTGCTGTTGTGCTATGGACTATAAGGGAGCTTCAGGTAAGGCCTAATGAGTGACTCTTTAAAACAAATGGGTTACTGGGGTGCTATATACAGTAAGAACCATGCAGGTTTAAAGAACCCTTAGGGGTTCCTTTGATGAATCCTTCAAAATGGTTTAAAGAACCATTTATGGGTGCTACTGTATATATGAAGCATGCAATAGAACCATTTGCTCTGTCCAAAGCTTATCGAAAAATTATGCTCATTTATCTACTGTATTTCCACACAGACTGCTACACGGTTTAGAAGGTAGAAACTTCTCTGTGCCTGTATGTGCATTCAGCTTATCCATATATTGGGCTATACTGGATTTTGCTGACTTTTTTTTTTAATTCGAGGCCAAGGAAATATGCCGGATTTGATGCAGAGACTGTAACCAAATTAAGGTGGGGTATATGCCAGAGGTCAGACATTCTCAATTATTTTGACAGCCCCAAAGCTGGCAGAAAATAGGACGCTGAAACCCTGTCTGCATATTCATTAGAGGCTAAACAGATCAATCCATCCTAAAACTCACATTGTGCTGGAGTATATGAAGATTCTCTGTCCCCTACAAGGAACTGGCCAGGCAATGTGACGACATTGGGACCTCGGGGTGGATGCTGGTGACCACTGGAGAGTTTACATGCGTGTCTGGGCTTGTTTCGGAGGATGATGGAGAGCTTTAAATTTCCCTTTGACGATCATTTTGCAAGGCAAATGAATATTTGTACTTTTTGCTATCATTTAAAAAGAACAAATATGATCATCATCATCCTCCTATAGTAACAATACATGTATGCATGCAAGATGATCATACTGTAATGGTGTAGGCTATACCAAGTAAAACATGTTGTCTAAAATGTAATCATGAGCTAATCATAGGCTTTATTTGCTTGAAAATAGGATATCATGCCTCATGTTGTTAGCGCTTTGGTTATGCACCACCTCTCCTAATTCATCAAAACCAAGACAAATATGATTTCCATTTTATTTCACCTTTAAATTTGCAGTCTACACTCTATTCTTGCCATTTACACTACATGAACTTTCAAATGTATTTTGCCAAATGTCTTTTACAGTCGTTAAAATATGGCAAATGATCAAAAACTTCCTCACATGGTCCTCTCTTGCAGTTCTCCATGGTCTCATGGAATGCGCGCGGGTGTTTGTTTAATGCTGAAAGAGCCTTTTCCGTCTTGTCACCCCAAATTTATTTTGTTTTCTTTATATCACAGTTGTTCTATTAGAAATATCTATAAGGCTGTCGGACTCGGCGGGAGAGATGTCCACAAGCATCTTGAGAATGTCATGGATGTCTCATTCTTGGTCCGGATGCAAATTAGGCTAATTAAACATAGTAGCTTAATATGTAACTATAACATTATCTGATTTGTCTAGGGTAGCCTAGGCTACATGTTAATTGCAATCTCAATCACTAGGTTACATGTTAATAAGGCTATTTAACCAAATGCAATTGTTTGCATCCCCCCTATAAAAACTGATTACATTATGAGTCTAATCAAGGCTAGCCTAATCAGTTTTTATAAGTCAACACATGGCACTGTTCTATCAGCATCGTCACCAACATCAACAGCCTACTCGTTAGGTGCTCAGGCTATCCATGGAATGAACATCTGGAAACAGGGTCTGGTGGACTTTGATGGCGATGGCCCTTAACAGGATTATATCAAAGAAACCCAAGGATAAGAGAGGATAACGAAGATAGATTCACTCACATGACAGCGATTAGAACAGGGGGAGTTGGGTGGGCGTGGGACATGATGGTCCGCGGAGGGCGCTTTCAACCGGCAAAGAAAGTTTGTCTGCCAGACTGTCGAAGGAAACGTAAGGACCCTCCCGTCGAAATACGCTGCCGGTAATCACAGAACGGAATTCCCTTAACTGAAAAAGGTTGGTTTGTACAATTAGTTGAGTTTAAAACGTGTAGGTTGGTATATTGTTTTGGTAGCCTATCAAGCATGTGAATGAAATTTCAGATCACTAATGTAGCCTATGCCTCGCGCCTTTGAATCAAAATCCAATGGAACTGGTCTTTGCCTGCTAAAATGTTCAGTTGGGACATAGGCTGAACTATAAATGTCTACAAAACGCATGTAATCACTGTATAATATTTTAAAGAAAATAATTAATAACCTCAAAACAAACAAACAGTATTTAGCCCATTTATAAATTGCAATACAACCTTTGCAGAAGGCTATATAGCCTTACATGCCCAATGTTACTGCTTTTACATTGCTCTTACATTAGAGATTAAAAGATAAGTGGCCGAACATAAATGCCATTAGAACCAATAATGAAGACTACTCTGGCACGCCACTTCTTTGCACCATAATAAAGATGACAGTCTTTTAAAACTATCTTGAACTATCTTGGTCTAAACTAGGAAATAGATTTTAGAGCTTTGTTAATGTCTCTTATAAGCAAATGTAAATGATTTGGATGAATGTTTCCAATACTTTTTGTATAATGTATTTTTGTATGAACTTTCTGAAACCTGACATAAAGATCTAAGCATGTCAAGCCTTTGGTACCTGATCATGTGACCTTAAAACTGTACTTACATGGGCTACTCAGGTACCTGTCATTGACCATGACCTGATGAAGGCCTAGACGGCTGAAACGGATTGGCGTTTTTACCTCTGTAGCCTACCCTATGATTTAAATTAAGTGTTTTAAAACTTTTATTCCTTGACTCGAAGGAGTGTGCCTGGAGTACTAACCTTTGAGCATACTCCTAAGCATATTCTTCAAGGCACATTCTTCAAGGCAAGAGGCACTATGGATTTTCATTAGTCAAACAGTGATTAAAGAGGCAACCTACATACCCAATAGGCTCTTGGACATGCTCTGCTAGACCTTGTCCTTAGCAAATTGTTCATGGGAAATGGAAAGTTTCGAGTTATGAAGTTATTGCTGTTTGAAACAACATTGTTATTTGTTGTGCCACACAAGGGTGTCAGTCATTGAGTAGTCTCAAAAACAAACAAAAAAATCTGATCGCTGTCCAAAGTATGTCATTTATTTATGGTACTGCCTGTGTGTGTGTGTGTGTGTGTGTGTGTGTGTGTGTGTTGGTGCTGTGCCTGTGTGTTTAGCTGGGAGAGTTGGGCAGGAGTAAGTGCTGCTTTGAAAAGAACATTTGGGTAACGTGCTGGAAGATTCTGTGCGAGTCAGCTGTCAAATTTCTTTACTTTTTCCTTATGTAAATCTCACCTGTGTCCAGTAGGTGCCATGGATGGGCATGGGAGGTTGTGGAGGGGCATCGGGCACAAGTGCATTCTGGGACTAACCCTGCTGCTCCTGCTGTTTGAGATCGTCGTCAGCCGCCTCTGCAACTGCCTAATCAACATGGTGGACGGTTTCCACACCCTCTACATCCTCCTCCACCTGTCGCTCCAGCAGCCCTGGCCGGCACATACTCCTCCTCCATCTCCCCCTCCTCTGGCCTCTCATACGACTCCTTCTCTGGCCGCGTCTCCTCACATCATCTCCTCAAACTCACACATCACTTCCTGCCCCCACCCCGACTCCTCTCCCCCCAGCAGTCCTCGCCCCGACCTTAACGTCAGGTCCTCTGCCGGGCCCGTCCCTACTGTGGGTTGTGACCCCGCTTCCCCTCTCTCGCGCGTCATGCCGTCGCGTGTCCAGCCGTTCGGGGCGCTGGTGTCGGCGCTGCTCGTGGCCTCCCTGTGCGTTTCAGTCACGCTGGAGATTCTCAACCACATCTTCCAGCCACACCCCATCCAGAGACCCATCCTGGCCACGGCAGCCAGCGCCCTCAGCCTGCTCTTCAACGTCGCCATGCTGGGCCTCGCTTGGGCCCGACCCGCGCTCAGGCCTGCAGGGTCCGTGTCTGAGCATCTTGGCTTAGAGTCAGGTAAGAGAGTTTTTTTGTTTTTTTTTTACTGTGTGTCTTCTGTTTTTCTATTTTTTTTTATCAGTGTATATTTAGTTGGTCTGTATTAATGCGTGTGCAGCAACTTAATGGTATACTCTTATTTCTGCCATGGTAGCAAAAGTACGTAACACAATTTCATGTTGAGTTTTAAGATTTCAGATTTTCATTTTGGCATTAGGTGCATTACAGCCTATTACTGGTACAGTATCTGCTGAATACCCCAAAATGTCGTAGATAATCAGACCTGATATCACTATGAACTGGACTACATGATGAACCACATTGTTCTGTTTTCAATACTTAATTTCACCAGTGTATCAGAAAATGTGAACGCTGTAGCTGAAGTAGATTCTCTTCAGATTTGATTCTTGTGTGAAGTGTTTGTATTTTTAATCATAATCATCTGGCTCATTGTAGCTGTGGCAAAAGCGACAGAAGACGGGTTGGCGAAGGGAGCTCTTCGAGACGGGTCTCTTTTGTTCTGTAACCCTGGTGCCCCCAGCGTGCTGGATCCCGACAGCGAGTCTGTGACCCCAAAGACCACTGACTCTCTGGGATCTAGTAAACAACACGCAAGGTCGTCCTCTTCAGAACTGAAGGACTCTGAGGAGCCTGCAAAGGAACATCTTCAGTCCAACTCCAGGGCTCTTGAGCTAACCAATGTTCCGTCTCAGGTTCCTATGCACAGCCACACTGGTGAGAAATCACTTCCAGTTCACCCGGAGAGCACTGGAAGCAAAATAACCTCACTTTGTTAGCATATGCTACTGATTATATAGGTTACTCCAAGTCACTTTTCCTTAAGAGATCACACATCAAACATACAACTCTTAAGTGACTTCAGCCAGTGTTAGTTTCTGATTTCCAGAATCATCTTTATTCACGCCAAGTGAGTTGCTTTTTGGGATACCTAGGGTGGCTCTCAAACTCTCTCCTCGATCCTCAATGCTCAGTCCTCGAGGCTCGTTCCCACTGATCTATATCTATCACTGGATAGGATAGACTATCCCATTGTTGTCGCCCCATCATTCTTTATCTAGATCAGTGAGGACGAAGATCGAGGAAGGAAGGGAGAGTGTATAAAAGAGCAAATGAGAGGCACCCCTAGTCCTGTCAGGAGCAGCTTGAAGCTTGAAAATACTACTCTGGCTTACTTTTGTGCTTTAGTCCAACACACTCAATAGCCATTCAAATTTATTGGCGACCTGGCTGGGGTAATTCTTACGTTGCCATGCCACTACCATCAGACCTAACAATGTGAACAAATGCAAATCCTCCAAGCGTCTCATCCTTTAGGATATGGAGAGTTTAGAGAAACAGAGATCAAGCTCTGACATTCAACATAAGCTGGGAAAAAGTATGGTATGACAGCAAAGAAAGTTTGCTCATAAGCAGTGGCCAGAGAGGCCGATTGTAACACTAGTCATTTGTGTAAGAATCTGAGGGAGTAGTGTGGTATTTGCAGTATCAGCCTGACTGAAAGAAAGCCAACACACTATAGACACTAAACAAAAGAACAACTGAATGGATTGCAATTTCAAGTCTGTTTCAGAAAGAGGAAAAATTAGTTCTTACAGGGTCAGCTCTCTGGTGTGTACAGTGTTCTGTGTTGTATCAACATTCGACTATACTATAGGCTTTAAGAAAGTAAACTTTTCTCATAAAAAAAGTTTGTAGAAGTTTATGAAAGTTCATAAAATAGGTTTAATGCATAGTTGTATTCATTTTAAGTATGGATATTGTATTTGTATTCATCAAGTCTTACATTTACATAGACTTTGTCTCTGTGTCTCTGCCAGGATATCCAGCAAGCCTGTGTGTCCCTCCTTTGTCAGTACCCTACAAAGCACCTCTCAGAGGTCACCAGAGCAGCTGTCTATGCCGGGTTCTCATCGCCATCCTCCGTGACCTGCTGTGCCCATGCCTGGCCCTCGCCAACGCCCTGACCGCTCTACTGGGCAGCCCTGACTGCCACCACCCGCAGGAGTCGTGCAGCTCTATGGTCTTCCTGGACCCGGCGCTGTCCATGATGGCCGTGCTGGTGCTTCTGGCCTGTGCCTTGCCCGAGGTGCGTCGTATGGGCCTGCTGCTGCTGCAGAGCTGCCCCCCGGGCCTCAGCGTGCCAGAGCTCCGGCAGGGGCTCCTGGCCGTGCGCGGCGTGGAAGGCGTGCACGAGCTCCATGTGTGGCAGCTGACCGAGAGCTGCCTGGTGGCCTCCGTGCACGTGCACGTGAACGCTCACTGCTGGCGGCAGGGGCCGGATAAGGTTGTTGCCGGGGTGATGGAAACACTACACAGAGCCGGAGTGAGCATGTGTACGGTCCAGCCAGAGCTTGCCACGGAGAGTCTAAACGGAGAGCCGGCCTTGCCAGCTGCGCCTGGTAATCTAGTTGTGGGTCGGCCCTGCAGTCTGCCCTGTAGGAAGGAGTGTTTGGATAAGATGTGCTGCACACCCCGGAAGAAAGCTGGTGTCGGTGATGGGGCGCCACCTAGTGGCGATGCAGAAGAGAAGGCCCCACAGGCTGTGATCATTGAGAACACTTTCTTGTGATGAAATGTGTACTTGTTTCTCTTTTCAGCAGAGGCTGAGCACATTACAACTGAATGTTGTACATTCAGTTATACTAAGTTGTAGTTATAAGACTTGTAGGGAGGAAAAAAACGAATAAATTATGTTTTTTTTTTTACATTTTCTATTCTTTACACATGTGTGTATGGTGTATGCTGTCTGATATATTGTTGTACATTCAAATAATGGCTTTTAAAAATGATTTTATTTTGTCTGGTCTTTCATTAGTAGGAATCGGATCAGGAATTGGAGAGGGATATGAAAAGTCCCCATCAAACTTATGCCCAAGAATAAAGATATATATATTAAAAACCCAACACAAGAATGACAAAACCACAGAAAATAATTTACTTAAAATGAAATCAAATCGTCTAAATCTGCTCCTTTTTGACTTCCTATCATTATTGGGTGCAACTATGGTCACTTTTGATTCTCCTAAATATGAAGAATATCAACCCCTATAAAAATCAATTTCATTTTAACTATCACAGTGTGTAATACATGTAGCCTACACAGCTACACAAAGCTACCCATAGTCATGATGTTGATGAAACATGATTACACAGCTGCCAACTCTAACGCTCTCGGCGTGTGACACACGATTTTGCCTGTTTACACACGCACTCACGCCATACATCCATTTTCTCACGCAAAACAAAATCTGATCTTGGGCTGAGACTCGTTCGTTCCTTTTAAAACTCCCCAACGGTATATGGCGCTAAGAAGCGCCAATGTAGCCTACAGTAGACCATATTCGTTGCATAGACATCCAAGTTTGCGACAGAAGGAGGAGACACCCGCGGGAGAAAATCGCAATCTGGTCAGAGACTAGGTATGTTTTCACAAATCATAGGCCTATCGTTAATTAAGAACTCACTCTCTTAAACTTAACATCTTGAAAGACATCAGTTTGTGTGGGTGAACTTGATTCCCTAGACATGTTAACTTAGACTAACTTGTTGCACTTTTGTTGCACTGTTTTGTTTGCTGGAACGTGTGGATAAATAACTTCTGGAGAGAGCTAAATCGTTGTGCTCACTAAAATCATAAAGGAACATTGCAAGACACTCATCTCTTAGGCTATATGATCCCTGAAAGATTTTCTTCGACTTGTTACTGTTTTGAACATGTAATTTATCTAACACAGAAAGCAAAATTAATTGCATCCACATATCCTTGTCATGCAACTTTTCACTCGCGTAAAACCGTGAGATAGAAAAGCTACCTCGCGTATTTCTTAAAGCGACAGGCACTCAATTACACACTCCATAATGCACACTCAATTAGACCTAGGCCTACACACCATTTAAACATAGGCTACAGTAGGCCTATGCTATGAGTGAGTGTATTATGCAGATTGTAAAATACAATCTGCATAATTATTATCAACAAAATTATTATCAACAAAATATGTACAGTTATGAATTCCAAAATATTTTATATAAAAACATATGACTATCATTTTCTGTGTGTGTGGAGGGTCGAGCAGAATCTTAGATGGCCACTGGTGTGAATGATCGCACAATATTCAATATTAGGTTACTGATGATTAAATCAAATACACAGAACATGTTTTTAAAAAAGCATCGAAAAAGTATCGAAATCACAATTCTTGACTTAGTATCGGGATCGAAACAATAATTTTGGTATCGTGACGAGTGCGGGACCAGGGTTCGAATTACGGGGGTGATCGGGGGGTCAGACCCCCCCGAACGTGACTTGGACCCCCCCAAATGGGACCAAAACGAAACTTTGGGGGGGTCCTGAAATACTTCATATATATTATTAAAATTAAGTGTTGAAAAAAATTCTCTAGTTATTTAATATTTCTCAACGTACTAGGAGTAATCTAGTGGCATACGATTTCACACACCCCTTCAGTGGACTGTTCCATTTCTGCGCTAACACGCACACACTGCATTATCCACACGCAACATAAGCGCGCACCTCACCACTGCATACTGATCGCTACCTAGACTGTAGCCTATACATTATTTTAGTTTTTGTTAATGTATTATTTCTTTGTGATTTGGTTAAACCGCAAATAATTGTTTAAACTTATCACGCCTCCGTCCTCCCCCACTGTCTGGTTCCCTAGGCCATGCCAGTGTCCCTGTCGTTCCTGTCAACTTGGGATAGGCTATCATCCAGGTTTACTTGGAGTGCAGTTCAGCTAAAACTCATCTCGTGGATAATCTGGACATTATTAGGTTTTTACTTTAACCTGGGGCTCACATATATACTAGTGGATTTGTCTGCGAGACACAATGTGATTATAAGCATGAAAACTGAAGCGTCTGTTAAAGAAAAACGGCTTGTTTTCGGCGCAGCATGAAAGACGAGTTGACAACGCATTAACTGAGTAGCCTAGGCTGTACTGTACGGAGCCCAACGTTAACTTTTCCTGCGTTGTCTCAGGACGTAGTTTGAGATCTCAGGGGAGACATTTGGCTGGCTGCTCCAGGGCCGAGGTACTTGAATTGACTCGGGTTAACTCCCTCTCTCCTTCACAACAGTAGCAGGTTAATAATTTGCACAGCGGTTTGGATCCGAGCATTTATTTTGTGATCTTTATAAGAGTATCGCTACATTCACATCCCTCTGGTCACTGTAACATGCCTCTCTCTCCCACTCTCATCTCACACACGCGCGCAGGCGGCACCAAAATGTAGGCTAAGGCTCGTTTGAGATCAAAATATGTCTGTCTTCGCCTGTCTACAATTAAGTCTGTAAATCTCTGGTCACGAATATGTTCTGAATGAGCGTGTTAAAGTTTTAAATGTGCATGCAATCATTCAGCGCGTCGCTGCCTTAACCCGCAGGTCACGTGAATAAATTTGCGAAAATGCTTCCTTAATCCTGTCTTATTAATAAGTAAGTTGGTGCTGTTTGTTGTTTACCCCAATACATTTGTTAGCAATATTTTTCTTCAGAATTAGCCACCTAGCATAGGCATTTTATGCAGTTACCACGAATGTTGGTTATGGCTACACACCGTAAGTGTGTAGTGATGTAGGTATGAACATAGGCCTACTGTACGCAGGGCAAATTAGTGACGTCATTAGTAATTATCACAAAAACTCAGACCCCCCCGAAGCTGGTGGGGTAATTCGAACACTGTGCGGGACAAACTTTTGGTCACCCCCGACAGAATCTCACTCCAAGGTTTTTTGAAAAGTTGGCAGCTCTGTGATTATTCTCCATTCAATGGGTTTCAAATTAGGTAAGGATGTGAAACGTGAAAAGGAAGGACAGGTAGCCTACATTTTTATTTTAAAATCATATAAACGATGAGTAAAGAACACATTGAATACGGACTAATAGCTAATATTTCTGTGAAACAATTTCATTTAAATATCTTTTTTTGTATAACGTAGGCTAATGCAAAATCATGGACATGGAATCATCTTTCAAATGCAGCGGGACTGGCTTTCTTTTAGGTCTACGGGGACTGGTCCTGTTTGACATTTCTGAATGTTCTTCTCCGGAACAGTAGATGTCGCTAAATTAACGGAGTAATCCAAAGAAATCCAACGAAGAAGAACAAACCAACAACAAATCTCTGGAAAAATATCTAGTGTTCCTGAATCTTGTGGAGATATTAATTTGGAGCATTTTCCGAATGCATAATAGTTAATGTAAGTGATGTGTAATATGCAGTAAACTTTATTGGATTGAGTGTCATATGGGCCTTAAATGTAGGAAAAGTTAGAAATGTCTGAAGACTCGTGATGTTGCTAACATCAGTTTGGCACGTGTTGGCTAACGTTACAATGTAACGTTGCTTGACATAAAGTGTCATCTGAAGTTATACAAACAATGGTAGACCCTGAACAAAGTATCTATTATCACAGCCTCGATTTCGAGATTTCAGTGTAAAGTTACTCGTTACGCGTTACTCTGCTCGCCAAGATATAGCTGATGGATGTGTCCGACGGCGTCACACAGATGGACTTGACAAATGGCCGAAAGAGGATGGATACAGTTGACAGTGGCGATTGTGTAACATCTGCAATGGACGTCCACGGTGAACCAGGGGAGGATGCTTTAGCTGGAATCCGCATGTGCGGGCCGACGCCTCTCTTGTGGCGTGTTACCGATCTAAAGATTGCTCGACAAACCGGGGTCATAGGGTCTTTGGTGGGCTCGCTTGCGCGACAGCCACGACAGAACACTCGGCTGGGTCGTCCGCTGGAACTTTTGGACGAAGAAGCACGTCTGCTAGCCGAAGAGGGGAAAGCAAAAGTCTTAGTAACAAGAAATGAAGAGGTAACAGCTATTTTTTTCATAATTTTCTTTTAAAGGACATGCAAAAGATATGCAGATTATTGTAAACATTGACACTACAGGATTGGATATGTGACCTTTTGTGATCTATGCCTGCAGAGAGCAGAGGACCACTTGGAGCGAGTTGAGCAGTACCAAGAGGACCTTGAGCGCAGTCACAAAGTGCAAGGTGCTCTTGCACTCCAGGACAGGAAAGCGGTTCTAGAAAGGGTCATGAATGACTCACAGAATGGTGAGCATGCGTGCCGTAGAGAGAATTCTCAAAGAATCAAAGGGATCAATAAAATATCTATCTATTATCTATCTATCTAGAACTATAGAACCAGTAAGGTCCAAAATGTGAGTAAACACAGTTTGTATACGTAAGTATTCCGTGTGTGTGTGTGTGTGTGTGTTTTAGAGGTCTCGGTGCGGGAGCGCTTGGAGGCTCTGGAGCGGGACTTCTCTCTTCCTGTGTCTGCCATGACCATTCAGATGTGTACTGCCCGAGCGGGTCTCAGTTACCACAGCGACGAGCGAGACTTCCTGGCCGCCAGCTGGCCCGTGCAGCAGGACGAGCGCTCACAGACGAGATTCGTTGTCTACAGGGACCTGCGCAGGAGAGGGTTCTGCCTGACCTCAGCAGGAAAGTTTGGTGGAGACTACCTGGTGTACCCTGGTAAGTTTTAGAGCTCACCACCATGGGCTAACGCTAGACGTAGCCACTTTTTGTTTATTAGCAAACAAACAGCATCAGCCACCTGTCAAGTGTAGATATAAATGCATGAATTTGTGACCGGTTTGAAGCAGAAATGTAATCTACTGTGTAAAAGCATTACATCAACGTTAAAACGACCAACACAGTACAAATACCAAGAAAATACATGTCATCTCATCGCAACTGTGGGCGCAGTCATGTTTGTCGTAAGGTCGTAAGCTCACCTCAGGGTACTACTCGCAAGTACTACGAGGTAAAGGGGGCACTTTTTACACTTTGTAAAAAGTGCAAAATGCTGTCACCTCACGAAGAAGTACACTTATCCAATTTCTGTCTTCACAGGTGACCCTCTCCGTTTTCATGCTCATTTCATTGCCCTCTGTGTTGCTATGGACACGGCAACTCCTCTCTGCGACATCTTGGCGATGGCCCGACTCGGCTCAAATGTGAAGAAGACAGTAGTGCTTTGCTCCCCCTGCGCTACACAACAGCAATCAAACGAGAAGGAACAGGAAGAGAAGGAAGATGAAGAAGAAAGAGATGAAGGTGATGATGATTACGAAGAGGAGGAAGATGAAGTGGTGTACACATCCCTGCAGTGGAGTGGGATGAGCTGAGAGCACCGCGAACTGGCCACAGACCTGGTGCAGTTGTCACAGACGACCACTTGGAGCGAGAATAGAATTCTGCTGGGCCTCCATTTTCTCTTTAGAATCTGATTATGATCTGAGCAATTGGATTTGCACCAATTGAGACATCCTACATGTGAATACTGAGGACATTCCGTATACAAAATCTGTTCAAAAAGAACTGGATGCCGTTCAGTTTGAATCATCTCTTAGCTCCTATATGGATTTAATCAGGCTTTGCCTCTGATATGCAAAACATTGCAGACTGGACTGATTTTGTTGATAAATCTATTCACAAATAATGACACTTCACAGTGCACAGTACACAGAACTATGTATGGCTCTGTCATGTCTTGGACCAATAAGCCTTAAAATGTCATTTTGGTGACCGATATGCCCAGCCATCTATCATACTGTCTCATGTACAACTACAGCATAATAAAAGCAATGGTGAAATGCATTTATTGATTAATGCATACAATCCATGTTTTAATAATGGAAGGGGATATGTAAGGACACACACAAGATCAAAATGAATGAAAGAGATAGGGAGAATTTAATGTTATTCAGGCTATATGCCAGACAGTGCATATTCAAGTAAGATTTTGTTGCAACTAGTCATTAAGACAGCTCAAGCTATAGGCATTTTTGCAATTGTGAAGCAACCTAAATATATATATATATATATATATATATATATATACTGTGTATATCCAAACTCCTAAGTGGTTGTATAAGCATTTAACAAGTTGTAGATTTAATTTTACATAAGGGTCAATGATAATAAAGAATAGAATATAATTAAAAATGTATGCAATTATTTGAAATAAAACGTAATCGTTCTCAAAAAGCAGGCAAATGAGCACAATTTTCAGTGTAAGCCAATAAAAAAACGTTTTCATTCAAATATATAATTTAACCTGATCCAGATCAGAAGCTAATTAAAATGGCTCGACCTCACATTCAGACAATACGACCTCACATTCAGACAATAATGTTTTCAGCAGTATTGACATTATCATAATGCACCACAACAACATCTCCAGTGCTATTCACATCATCATCATCAGCAGGTTCACCTCCGCTCTGTCCCACCTCTCTGGTGGGACGTCTAGACGGCTCAGCTCTATGGGAGCGCTGGTCCCCTCGTCCAGCCCTGAGACGGAAAGAGATCACAGCACAGATCATCCCCAGCAGCCCACAGGCCATCAGGGAAGAGTGCACTCTGTAGAAAGTGGAGTCGATCCCAAAAGGGTCCTTCTGTGTCAAGTGAAAGTTTCTGTCAAAACAAAAGTCATTCTTTCCTTCAGTGGTTCCCCATGAACGGCAGCGATAATGTCCACTGTCATTCAGTGTGAGGTTCGATAGGGTCAGGGAGAAATGGACATTTTCATTGGAGTTTATTCCTGATTTCACGTAATTGACCACCTCTCCTATGAGCTCCTCTCTTCCTTGTGTTTCCGCAGACTCTGAGGGCAGATCATCTGGTATCACACCTCTTTGATGAAAACACTTGCAACTGGCCCTGGTTACGTTCAGCTTTGTTGCACAGTCCAGGACAACGCTGCCCCCTGGTGAGAATGTCAGGTTCAAGGCTTCTAGGTTAGAGCAAATTAAGATGTCATACCAGCTGCTATGACAACGATAAGTCCCGGCGTGTTTCTCTGAGGCAGACGGGATGATGAGCTTGTCGCCCCCTGGCTCAACGTGCATCCCCTCTTCCTCTGCACGTGTGAGATTAGCAGACAAGGAGCGGTCAGTGTAAATATCTTTGAGTGGGGTTTCCCAGTGGAACACTTCAAGATGCTTAACATCAGGATGGCAACAGAGAGTGAGTCTTTCACCTACCTTTACAGTAAGTTCTATACCCATTAAATTTCCCCCAGTGTGAGATTTAGCATATTCTATTTGACCGTAGGCTTGGCAGTGATCACCAGACCAAATTAGGAAATGAGAATCATAGAATCGAAAAACATTTCCTGTGATGCTGATTGTGGAGCTGTTTCTGAACACCTTTATCTCAGTACTCGGGTTATCTTGCTTACCAGGAAGGGACAGGCTTGTATTCAGTATTAGTGTCTTTGTGTCAATATTGTCCATTTCAGCTTCCTTGTACACCAGCAGTCTGTCACCCTGTGTTATGTTGAAGTTTTCCACCACCCACTCAGTCCTGTCATCCGTTTTCATAGCTAGCTTAAGAGGGTTCCCGCAAACAATCAGGTCATGGACTCTCCTGTCTCTGAGTATACCGTTTCTCCAGCGCTCAGTAAGATAGTGTCCACTGTCCAACTCAGACAAGTTCCTCAGCCTGAAGCGGCTGTGCTCGTAGTCCACTCGTGTAGCCAGAAGAGAGCCTGAATGTCGGTCTGATGGCTCAGAAGAGTTCATCAACAGTACAACACCATCTTCAGAGTACCTGTAGAGGAGACTTGTGAAGTACGGATCGCTCAGATGATAAGTGAAGTGGACCTCAAACCGAACCAGTCCACCACGGTATCCAAAAGCAAGCTCATTATCCTGAGTGCGAATGATGTGAATGTCTTTGATGAGAAGAATTAGGAAGACAGTGACCTCCCTGAACATGGCCATTCTGTCTGTTTGCTTCCCTGCCAGTTGGCACACAGATGCACACAGACACTTTAACTGGAGCTCAGGCCTTCTTCATCTCAGGAAATTGTCAGATATGCGAGTCAGATATACCAGTTAGCTCAAGTAAGCTTGCATCATAGGCTGGGTGAACCCTCCCTGAACTTCCGGGGAATTTTAATTTTGCCTGACAGCTCAGGCTGGAAACCAGCAGATCTATCTCCTCTGTTTATTGCCAGAACCTTTGGCTCCAATCAGAAACGGCCATACTCTCCTGGCACGCTATTGGCCGCAGTGTAGACACGCAGTTGTCTACACACCGGATAGTTGGTCTGATTGGTTGAAGGACTATCCAATTGCGTACGGAGTCATTTGAACGATGCCCATTGATCATGCCCCTTGTGCAGTAGAAACAAAGCGCAGCCTCCCCAGACTAATGTTCGATCTTAAAGGTAAACTATGCAGGATTGGTGATTTCAACGCCGGTGTCACTTCTTTCCGCTCGTTCTAAGCTTGCATATTTCTCTGCAGAGCTTCCCCTACAGCTTTAGCGTGTATATTTTACAAAAGTCCTTTCACTGACATCATCACCATCAGTATGCCACTGCCCCACACACACAGCACACTGCGGCCCCCCAGCACACACACTGCCCTTTACCACATACATACAACACACTGCCCCCCCCCCCCCCCACAAATGCACACTTCCCCTACACATATACCCCTCCAACCCCTACATACAGTACATACAGTACACCACTATTACACCCCCCCCCCTTTTTACCCACTACCACTCCACCCAAGATCCAAGATCACATATGCCTGCCCTTAGGATTCCCTTGCCCTCACACACACGCACACACACACACACTTACATGCTCCCTCTACTAGCACGACCCCAGGCAGCCGTGGATCTGCCCGAGGTTTCTTCCTGAACAAGGGAGTTTTTCCTTGCCCCTGTTGCTCCCCAGCCCCTCTTTGTATAGTATCTATTTATTTATTTTTCTTTCTAATTTATTTCTGGACACTTGAGCACAATGAATCTCATTACTTATAAATAATTTTTTATGAGTACATGACAATAAACTTGAACTTGAACATTGAAATCACAACTGCTAAATTTCTAAAGTTGCTGCTGGCTAACTTACTAAAGCACACTATACCTAAAATGATTAATTGTTGATGAGCTTGTATATATATATATATATATATATATATACTATTCTAGGTCTACTATTTTATTATGATGGGAGTTGTAACTTTCAAAAAAATCTGTGAAATCCCTAAAACTGTTTTGTATAGCCAAACTATGCTATTATTATTATTATTATTATCATCTTTGTGTAAACTGCAGTGCATGATGGGTGTGATATCTGGAGACTCATTCATCGTCAACTCATTCACAGACTGGTGAACAACGTAGGCCTGCAAAAAATGGTTATCTTGCTCTTATGCCAAGTATCAGCCTCGGATCATTTTCAATGCAGAATCTATAGTTTTCATTCCAATTGTGCTAGGCTGGGTGAACCCTGCTAGCCTGACGACATCATACTCAATTCTTGTCAGAATATGAGTCTGAAACTGCTCCATTCAGCCGCGATTATGGGGCGTGATTCAACTGATACAGGGTGGGGGGGATAGCTCTGCGCTCATTGGATAGACCAAACCAAACAGAACAAGTTATTGCGCTGTCAGTATATCTTGTACAACACCTGATAGCGGATTCTAAGACAACGAAATATGTAGCAGGGTATGCTATATGGAAAACATCCTCCTTCGTTTTTAAAAAATAATTCCTTCAAACTGTATGCAATGAACAGCTGGGGAAGAGTGTCGTTAACCCAACGAGCAAACAGACATTTTTAAACAAACGGGAACATCACGAAAACATGCTGTTTTAACTTGGTGAAAGTGAAACTGAAGTTTTCCCACATATCCACGTTGGTCTAAGTGTTCAGAAATAGTTGTGTGAATCCGTGATAGAACCGTTTCAATAGCTGCTAAACGAAAGGCCAAACTGCATGAACAAAGTATGCATTCATAGCCATAGCGTTTCTGTTGCAATCAAAATCAACCTTAGCCAACACGGTTTCACACCCAACTAGTCGAACGAGGACGCATGCAGCCGTGAACGTCACTGCTGTTCATCTGTCAATCATCACGTTAAGCCCGCCCTGACAATGTGAATGGTCCGAACAGATCTGTATCTCGAATAGTAGCAGCGGAACGGAGCAGTGCCAGACCGAAGTTCCCTGCAGAAAAAGGATGTAGACGGGGCTAAACTTCGGTCTGGCATCCAGGCCAAAGCCATCGATATCTCAAAGTTGCGACAGCCGTTGACTTCCATGTTAAAGGGGACATATTATGCAAAACTCACTTTTTGCGCGCCTTTGTGTTCATATTTAGGCCTCTACTGTTCTTATAAACACTCCAAGCGTGAAAAAAACCCATCCATCCGTTTTCTGTAGATCAGTAGAAAGACTTTGGTGTCAAGAATAGTATGCTGCTGTGAGCCATTTGGATTGCTCCCTTATTCTGATGTAATACTAAGGGAATTTGCATAGACCAACCCTAGCACCAGGGTCTAACATATGTGGTTGGATGCCGGCTCTGTTTGTAGTCATTTTCACCTGTGAAACGAGCAGCGTAATCAATACACGCAGCCGGAGCCGTGGCCAGCCCAGAAACGGCTCAATTTGGGAGAGACCAATTCTAACCTTGTTTAAAAAGAGGTATAATATGTCCCCTTTAAAGCCAGATTAGAGTGGTCACGTGGTTAGTGTGTAGCCTCAGTAGTTCCCTTGGTCCCTGGTTTACTACGGGATTGACAGCAGCGATCGCATTAATATTTACGGTAAATACTCGATGAAAATTACTATAAACTGCATTTCCACATACATATATTACTCAATGAAAATGCATTATTATACACACGACCATAAGTCATGTAGAAAAGTCTTATTATAACACCTGAGATATTAATTCATTCTAATAGTTCCTTTCGACCATGACATACCGGATGTGCCGCCATTGTTTGTACACGGGAGTCAATAGTAGTGTCGCAACTTTGAGATATCGATGGCTTTGATCCAGGCTAGAACCCTGCCTGAACTTCCGGGAAATTTGAAGTAGGCTAGAATCAAAGCGCAGCCTCCCCAGACTAATGTTCAATCTTAAAAGATTGAGCTTAGTATGCATGAAAACCCTCAGAAATTAGTTATCAATGAAACGTGCAAGGATGATACTTTTTGAGTCCCTCAGCAGGGAGAACAGCTGATGAGCCAATGAAGTCATGGCATCATACTTCTATCTGGTACATGATGACTCTCCACCCGGCCTCCCTACCATGAGATCTGAATACTTCAGATATTTCCTCCGGGGGCAGACTCAACTCCCTTCTCTCATGGTGGGACAGTAGCTCAGCTCATCAAGAAGCATGGTCTTGGTGCTACTGGACCACATCGCTATCACCACATCACTGGCCCACATCACTTTTATTATTATTATTATTTTATAATTATTTATACAGTATTGGGGATCTCACACGCTTGCCAAGGTGTTGGGTGCTATCTCTGGTGGAATTCTATGCTCACTCATGGTCCGATATAACAATATGATGGATAGAATAAAATACCTTAGTTATATCTCATGTAGATTGCAACACATAATTACTATTACATATTTGAACGGTGCTCAAATTTAAAATTGTGTAAACTGAGTATTTATGTGTTTTTGTTCTAAAGGTGGTTTGCCATTTTCAGGAGGTTTTATGCGTTGCTGAACAGATAGTTCAAGGACTGTGAGGAGCATGACACTGGATCTGATAGAAAAAAGACATGCATGTAAGTGGACTGCATACATTTTGATAGCACACAATGCACCACAGTAGAAGACACCAATGCATAGTATGCAGTATTTCACACAGTGTGCACACATGTGCAGTGCATTACACTATTATACTTTTTAGACAGTTGAAATGTTTAAATGTGTGCTTGTTTAAGGTGTGCAAGGTAAAGGTTGAGCTTGTTTTGCAGAGCTTATCTCCCGATACCTATCACATTTCCACGTCTTAGCTCCTCCAAAAAAAAGCACTCACTCACACACGCCCACTCACAGCAAACATGAGATTACATCAGAAAGTCTGAGAAAGTGTGTTCTTAACAGAATGTCCTGAAAGCAACAACCTCAGTGCTCACAAATAAACATGGGATACTTTTGTATTTCAATCTTTAATATTTTAATATAGGTTTATTTATTAAATTATGCTTTTGCAGACACTTTTGTCCAAAGTTACTAACAGATACAATGGTCCAGTGTCCCTGGTGCAACGTGGGGTTAAGTGCCTCGCTCAAAGACGTGACAGTGGCAACCGGGATTTGAACTCATAACTTTTTGTGGCTATTGCATGACCCAAGTTCCTAGTTACAGTATGGCATAATTAACGGAACATCATTGATACACTTTTTGCAGTGCTGCCTCCAGTCATACACATGCACTAAGGTAAACTTGGCCTTAGTAGGCCCAGAGAGGCAGGGACAGGACATGAGCAGAAGTCATTCCCCATCACAACATCTTATTATATTACGCTACAGATATTTGTATCGGCAGCGGCAACACAGATGGATTGCACCCAACACCATAGGCAACCCTTGGCAGACCACTTGCCCCTTGGCAGTTCCCTGCTGTGAGATCACCAACACACCTTTGTCCAGATAGTGAAACCTGACATTGCCAGTGCGTGTCAGGAAGGCCTGCTGTTGCACTACCGGTAGCCTATGTGATATTGTTATGGGTAGCAGCAGGCCTATGACTTTATGTCTGTTTTAGACAAACTGGGCACCCCCTCAGTGCTAAATGTGTACCCAGCACGTTGAAGATTGATGAAAAAGGGGATATTTGAATCTTAATCAAAACTATTCCGATTAACATTGTTAACATCCCCAATGACAGTTTACACTAGTTATCATTTACAAATAGACCCTATGTTTATAGACTTATTTATTTATTTACTTTTTAAATCAAACCTGTCCACCTTGGTGTCCAAAATTAAACTGCATGGGTGCTTATAGGAAATAATGAGATGAAAATGTTGAAACATTAGAAGGTGACCTCTCTGAACATTCTTCAAATTGCTACACCCACACAGACATTTACACTTTGTTGGCATAAGTTGCTGTGTCAGGCTTCTAACAAAATGACTGTAAGGAACCCTGAATTCAGCAGAAATAACCTTTTGTCATTGAGCTGATGTTATCAGGGGCATTGACACGCAGGCTATTGCACAAACCTTATTTATTCGTTTTTTCATTTTTGTATTTATTCATTTTGTAGGCTTGTCAAAATAACTGATTCATTTTGATTAATGAATTTGAGAAAATATATAAAATATAAAATAATAATGCAGATTAATCGATTCCGTATGACCTTTGACCCAGAGCCATTCTAGTCAGTAACCATTAGACTGTAAAATGAAGGAGGGAGATGAGAATGTGCTGTCTAGATCATTGATTGGAACATTTACTTTTAAAAAACGCCCTGATGGTGTTGATAAAAATAAAGTGTTGATTAAAATAAAGTCCTCTGAAATGTCTACAGCAAGGAGTTTGCATATCACCGGGGTTTGTCAACTCTTAAGTACCACATCAGTGCACAAGAAATAGTGTTGACATTGAGGGGAGTATTCATTTATTTACATTGTATCCCCTAGGTTATACCTATGGCCTGAAATGCCTTATTTGTGACTTCTTTCCAAGGTACTTTTGCATTTATTTCCTCAGTATGTTGGGTCATATTAAAGATTCTTATGGCCATTATTTGATCAGTGAAAATAATAATAAAAGAGTTTTGAACTTTAATGTCACAATGCTGATTATTCAATGATTCATTTCACTTTCACAGCAAAAGAGTATGTAATGAATTAGATTGTATTTTTTAACCGATTGACAGCCCTAATTTAGAGATATGGGCTACATTATTATGGACAAATGTATCGTTGTGTATGTGGCAGATACATCAGTGTATTATTGTAACTAGTCTGTGACAAGAGCAATGTCCCACGTTGTAGTGAATTTAGATGTTTTATTATTATTATTATTATTATTATTATTATTATCATTATCATAGTAAAACTTTATAAAACAATTGTCCCATCTAAGCTCTCTCAAATTGGTTCGTAATTTGTTTTATAATAAATATGTATGATGCAGAAATTAAAACATAAGATTTCACCACTAGATCGTTTGAGATAACAAAGAACCATCTGTGAAATAGTCCCATGGAGAAGTAGAAATTGATGGCAAGAATCAACAAAACTCACATTTGGTTTCAGATGTTTGAAAACACAAAGGGGGACACAAAAGCTGCCCTTTTCACTCTGTATGCCAATGTGTCCACAAATAATCACACTTCCCTCGTGTAAAGGTGAAGTCTTTCAAGTCATTGCTCACTATTGTATTTTAATGGCCTCTACAGACACCTCCTCTGCACAGACAAGACAACCAAAATATATTTTTCTATCCCAGTAATTAATTCCTGGTTCCAAGCCATAGGGCTCCAACTAGTGGCCATCACCAGCCATCTATCATACATGTACAACTACAATGTAAAAAATACAATGGTGGTTATGTGAAAGAGTGAAAATGTTATTTATTTATTTGTTAATACACACAATCCATGTTTTAATCAAGGGGGGGGGGGGGGGGTAAGGACACCCACAATATCAATATAAAAATGAACACACATTTACATGGCTACTCATTTTAAAATATCTGAAGGCACCACAGTGCATTTCCGCAACCATGGCTCAAGCAATAAGCATTTTTACAAATTTCTAATCTAATATCTAACCTAATATATCTAAAGTGGTTGTACAGCACCTTGAAAAGGTTGTAGATTTACTTTTGCAAAGCGGTCAGTGACAGCAAAGAGTACATTTATACAATTATATAAAATGAAACATGAAAATGCTGATAACAACAAACAACAAAGGATAAATTCAATACCCCCCCACACACACACACACAAAGAAATATATATATATCACTATGGAATACTGTTATATACAGATCAGATCAGAGGCTAATTAGAATGCGGCTTGACCCCACATTCAGACAATGTTTTCAGCTGTATTTACATTATCATAATGCACCACAACAACATCTTCAGTATTTACATCATCATCATCATGATCATCAGCAGGTTCACCTCCACTCTGTTCCGCCTCTCTGGTGGGACGTCCAGACGGCTCAGCTCTTCTCCTCAGTCTCTCCTGGGAGGCCTGGTCTCCTCGTCGGATCCTCACATGGGCAGAGATCACAGCACAGATCATCCCCAGCAGCCCACAGGCCATCAGGGAAGAGTGCACTCTGTAGAACGTGGAGTCGATCCCAAAAGGGTCCTTCTGTGTCAAGTGAAAGTTTCTGTCAAAACAAAAGTCATTCTTTCCTTCAGTGGTTCCCCATGAACGGCAACGATAATGTCCGCTGTCATTCAGTGTGAGGTTTGATAGGGTCAGGGAGAAATGGACGTTTTCATTGGAGTTTATTCCTGATTTCACGTAATTGACCACCTCTCCTATGAGCTCCTCTCCTCCGTGTGTTACCTCAGACTCTGAGGGCAGATCATCTGGTATCACACCTCTCTGATGAAAACACTTGCAACTGGCCCTGGTTACGTTCAGTTTTGTTGCACAGTCCAGGACAACACTGTCCCCTGGTGAGAATGTCAGGTGCAAGGCTTCTAGGTCAGAGCAAATTAAGATGTCATACCGGCTGCCAAAACAACTATAAGAGCCGGAGTGTTTCTCTGAGGCAGACGGGATGATGAGCTTGTCGCCCCCTGGCTCAACGTGCATCCCCTCTTCCTCTGCACGTGTGAGATTAGCAGACAAGGAGCGGTCAGTGTCAATATCTTTGAGTGGCGTTACCCAGCGGAACACCTCCATATGCTTAACTTGATAATGGCAATGGAGAGTGAGTCTTTCACCTACCTTAGCCTGAAATTCTGCAACCTCTCTACCTCCCCCACCCACACTTTTAGGAAACCGTAAATTTTGACCGTAGGCTTGGCAGTGATCACCAGACCAAATTAGGAAATGAAAATCATCGTATGGGAAATAAATTCCTGTCATGCTGATTGTGGAGCTGTTTCTGAACATCTTTGCTTCAGTACTCAGGCTTTCATGTTTACCAAGGGACAGGCTTGTATTCAGTATTAGTGTCTTTTTGTCAAGATAGTCCACTTCCTCTTCAATGTACACCAGCAGTCTATCATTCTGCTCCATGTTGAAGATTTTCACCACCCACTCAGTCTTGTTATCCCTTTCCAAAGCTAGATAAAGAGGGTTCCTGCAAACGATCAGGTCATGGACTCTGCTGTCTCTGAGTATACCGTTTCTCCAGCGCTCAGTAAGATAGTGTCCACTGTCCAACTCAGACAAGTTCCTCAGCCTGAAGCGGCTGTGCTCCTAGTCCACTCGTGTAGCCAGAAGAGAGCCTGAATGTCGAACTGATGGCTCAGAGGAGTTCATCAACAGTACAACACCATCTTCAGAGTACCTGTAGAGGAGACTTGTGAAGTCTGCATCACTCAGACGATAAGTGAAGTGGACCTCAAACCAAACCAGTCCACCACGGTATCCAAAAGCAAGCTCTGGATCCTGAGTGCGAATGATGTGAATGTCTTTGATGAGAAGAATTAGAAAGACAGTGACCTCCCTGAACATGGCCATTCTGTCCATTTGCTTCCCTGCCAGTTGGCACACAGATGCACACAGACACTTTTACTGCAGCTCAGGCCCTCTTCATCTCAGGAAATTGTCAGATATGCGAGTCAGATATACAAGTTAGCTCAAGTAAGCTTGCATCATTAATTGATTGGTTAATTGATGTAATCAGTTTGATTTGTATTCACAAGTGGGCCGCTGGCGCTGACATTTAGATGTTTGTTACATTCTTATAACACACATGTGCAATGTATATTTTTATACTTGAGACAGGTGAAATGTTTAAATGTGTGCTTGTTTAGCTGTGCATTAAAGTAAAGGTTGAGTTTGTTTTGCAGAGCTTATCTCCAGATACCTATCACATTTCCACCCCTTAGCTCCAAAGCACTCACTCACACAGGTCCACTCACAGTAAAAATGAGATTACATCAGGAAGTCTGAACTGAACAGAATGTCCTAATAGCAACAACCTCAATGCTCACAAGTAAACATAGAGGACAATTTTGCATTTCGCTCTTTAACATTTTTAAAATAGGTTTATTTATTAAGTTGGGCTTTTAGCAGATAATTCGTCTAAAGCCAGATACCAAAAACTATAACCATCCCCTGTTAACATCCCCAACGACATCTTACACTCTATATTGTCACGGGGTAGTATGGCTGGGAAAAGTGGGGGAGGGAACTTTAGTAATTGGTAGCACACTGATCGCCTCAATCAGCACTTGTTGTTTGTAAACGAGTGCAGGTGTATAGGAGCTGATTTGATTGGCACACATGGGGTAGGCCGGGGGTTTTAAGGCCATGTGGAAGGACTGCTCTTTGGACATTGTCCACCTCTTTTTATAAAGACTCTAACAACATATTTAAATAAATCTCTTTTCCTCACACCCAGCTTTTTGACTCCCCAGTGGTAGATGGTGAAAGTAGGGGTGGCTCTAGCGCCCCCCCACCTGTGACAATATAATCTACAAAAGAACTCCATGTTGTTAGACTGAATGTTTCCTCTAAACCAAACCTGTCCTTGGCAACCAAAATGAAGCTACACAGGTTCCTGAGAGACGTGAATTTCTTAAGAAGTTAATAAATTGCTTTATGGTATGTGTGATATGTGTGATAATGCAAAGTGGTGCATAGCCTAAATGAAACGATACTATCTCACAACAAGATCTTTTGAGATATAACAAAGAGCCATCTGTGAAATAGTCATATGTGGAGAAGTTGAAATTGATGGCAAGAATCAACAAAACTCACATTTGGTTCCAGATGTGTGAAAACAAGGGGACACAAAAGCTGCCCTTTACACTCTGGGTGTCAATGTGTCATATGATGACACTTCCCTCTTGTAAAGTTGTCTTTCAACATGATACATATAATATATTGCTCATATTGTATTTAATGCCCTCTACTGATGTTTCCTCTGCGCAGACCGACAAAATGCACTTACATCCCAGTAATCCTCTCCTGATTCCAGCATTTTGTTAGGCTGGGTGAACCCTGCCTGAAGGGGCAAGGAAAAACTCCCTTGTTCAGGAAGAAACTTTGGGCAGATCCACGGCTCAAGGGTTCAACCCAACTGTGTGTGTGTGTGTGTGTGTGTGTGTGTGTGTGTGTGAGTTTTGCAGAGCTTATCTCCTGATGATACCTATCACATTTCCACATCTAAAGGTGTATTTGCCATTTTCAGGAGGTTTTATGTGTCGCTGAACAGATAGTTCAAGGACTGTGAGGAGCATGACATTGGATCTGATAAAAAAAAAAAAAAAGACATACATGTAAGTGGACGGCACACATTTTGATAGCACACAATGCACCACAGTAGAAGACACCAATGCATAGTATGCAGTATTTCACACAGTGTGCACACATGTGCAGTGCATTACACTATTATACTTTAGACAGTTGAAATGTTTAAATGTGTTCTTGTTTAAGGTAGGTGCGCATTAAAGTAAAGGTTGGGCTTGTTTTGCAGAGCTTATCTCCCGATACCTATCACATTTCCACGTCTTAGCTCCTCCAAAAAAAAGCACTCACTCACACACGCCCACTCACAGCAAACATGAGATTACATCAGAAAGTCTGAGAAAGTGTGTTCTTAACAGAATGTCCTAAAAGCAACAACCTCAGTGCTCACAAAAAAACATGGGATACTTTTGCATTTCAATCTTTAATATTTTAATATAGGTTTATTTATTAAATTATGCTTTTGCAGACACTTTTGTCCAAAGTCACTAACAGATACTGATGGCCCAGTGTCCCTGGTGCAACTTGGGGTTAAGTGCCTCGCTCAAAGACGTGACAGTGGCAACCGAGATTTGAACTCATGACCTTTTGTGACTATTGCATGCTATCCAAGTTCCTACTACAGTATGGCATAATTAACGGAACATCATTGATGCACTTTTTGCAGTGCTGCCTCCAGTCATACAGTACACATGCACTAAGGTAAACTTGGCCTTAGTAGGCCCAGAGAGGCAGAGACAGGACATGAGCAGAAGTCATTCCCCATCACACCATCTTATTATATTACGCTACAGATATTTGTATTGGCAGCGGCAACACAGATGGATTGCACCCAACACCATAGGCAACCCTTGGCAGACCACTTGCCCCTTGGCAGTTCCCTGCTGTGAGATCACCAACACACCTTTCTTCAGATAGTGATACCTGACATTGCCAGTGCGTGTCAGGAAGGCCTGCTATTGAACTACCGGTAGCCTATGTAAAATTGTTATGGGTAGCAGTAGGCCTATGACTTTATGTCTGTTTTAGACAAACCGGGCACCCCCTCAGTGCTAAATGTGTACCCAGCACGTTGAAGATTGATGAAAAAGGGGATATTTGAATCTTAATCAAAACTATTCCGATTAACCTTGTTTATATCCCCAATGACAGTTTACACTCGTTGTCATTTACAAATAGACCCTATGTTTATAGACTTAATTTTTTTTTTCAATCAAACCTGTCCACCTTGGTGTCCAGAATTAAACTGCATGGGTGCTTATAGGAAATAATGAGGTGAAAATGTTGAAACATTAGAAGGTGACCTCTCTGAACATTCTTCAAATTGCTACACCCACACACAGAATTTTACACTTTGTTGGCATAAGTTGCTGTGTCAGGCTTCTAACAAAATGACTAAATTTAAGGAACCCTGAATTCAGCAGAAATAACCTCTTGTCATTGAGCTGATGTTATCGGGGGCATTGACACGCAGGCTATTGCACAAACCTTATTTATTAGTTTTTTCATTTTTGTATTTATTCATTTTGTAGGCTTGTCAAAATAACTGATTCATTTTGATTAATGAATTTGAGAAAATATAACTGTTTAAAAAAATGATGCAGATTAATCGATTCCGTATGACCTTTGACCCAGAGCCATTCTAGTCAGTAACCATTACACTGTAAAATGAAGGCGAGAATGTGCTTTGATTGGAACATTTACTTTTAAAAAACGCCCTGATGGTGTTGATAAAAATAAAGTTCAATTTCAATTTCAATTTCAATTTAATGTCGCTTATAGAGCGCCAATACATTACACATGTCTCAAGGCGCTTTACAGAGTGTTAGACATTCAAAGAGAGCCCATGAGTAACAGGGGCAAGGAAAAACTCCCTAGAATTGGAGATACATATAGGAAGAAACCGCAGACAGACCCACGACTCAAGGGCCCAACCCATCTGCCTTGGGTCAGTTACAGTACAGTCATTTGTAGTTTGAAAGTTACAATGACAATGAAAGTTCAAATAGTCCAGTGTAGGGAATAAATTGTCCATTAGTAATCCATTAGTTATTTCGGAAGGTGATGGGTCGCTGGGATCCGAGGGCCAAAGATTCGGGCAGGGAACCACAGCAGGCGATGGTAGGGCAGTCATAGGGATGGCGAAGGCAATGGCGATGGTAGGGCAGTCAGAGGGATGTGACTTCAGGTGTGATGAGGGACAGGCACAGAGATGGTTGATGGCTGGTAATGGTTTACCTCACAGGTGAGGTATAGGGGAAAGGGAAGAGAAATAGAGTGTGTTAGTATTACTGTAAGTCATATTAAGTATTAATAAGTATATCAATGGTGATATAAATGGTTATACTATAGAGGGTTTACAAAACGCTTTTACACACCTCTTTTGTGGGGACAGGTGCGTAGGAATAGGTTACCCAGTTAAACCCGAAGAGGCATCCCGCACATCGTCCACCACGCATGCAACATCCACCCACCCACCACGCACGCAACATCCACCCACCCACAATGCCCCCCCCAATGCCCCCCCCCCAGGCGAACCCACACACCACCTCTGAACCGCGCGCCGGAGCAGCACGGCCGAGCATGGCCAGCCAGAGTCCGCCCACAGGCGGCGCCACCCATCCGCAGACAACCCCCCACCACCATCCGCGAGCACAGAGAACGGGGCCCGCGCCAGCCCCACCCCAACCACAACACCGCGCGAACACACACCACGGCCCGACCAGGACACACAATCTGATCCGCCCCGCCGCCCAGGCCCCCCGGAAGCAGCGCCCCCAGAGCAAAAGTCCAGAATGCTTCATGTCTTTGGACGTGTCATCCTGTCATCCTGTTGACAGGGTCGGGAGGCGTAGGGAGGCGATGTAGTGTAATTAAAATCGTTAAAATCATTGGACATTGGTGTAATGTAATTAAAATCGTTAAAACCATTGGACTTCCACTCTAGAAACACCACCCCAAGAAGGCCCGGACCGCGAGCCCAATCCAAATACAATGGCGCAACATAGCCCTCCCCTCCGCCATCCACTCCCAGCATTCCCACCTCCCCCGTCCCCCCCATCCCACAAAATGCACAGCCGTGCACATCTGATCAGACCGCATGCCCCAGCCAGACCGCCAATATACGTCCACGCAGAGCCACTTGCTGAATGGAGCCGCCACGAACCCCCCCCCCCCCCCCCCCCCCCCACCTACAGACGGCGACGGGAGGCCCCCCGCTGACGAGCAACGCCACCCGCGAACGGAGCCCGACCGGCCCAGAGCACCCAGCCACACCACCCGGGCGCGCAGCCCAGACATGATGCGCAAGCCCACCCGGGGAAGGCCCATGCCCGAAACGGCGCAAATGGACAAAAGCCCGCATGCGCAGTGAATGAGCAAATGCCCGCACGCGCAACAGACAGCACGCGTGACCCTCCCCCCCAAGCTACACCATAGAGGACAGGACAGGGAGAGAAGGAAAGAGGGAGAGTTGAGAGAGACAGAGGGAGAGGGGAGAAGAGGAGTTGTACGGCATGCCACATAAGTCCATGACAGCACAATGCTAAAGCAGCATAACTAAGGCATGGTGGAGGGTGGTCAGCACCAGCTCAGGTGTGGTCAGTAGCCACCATGGGATGCATGACTAGGGCACCAGTCACACAAGCCCACAGCAGAGGTGGTCCGTTCCAGTAAGACCCTGAGGTGGTTGAAGTTCCACACTGCACCATACCTAACTATAGGAAGCACTAAAGAGAAGTGTTGATTAAAATAAAGTCCTCTGCAATGTCTGCAGCAAGGAGTTTGCGTATCACCGGGGTTTGTCAACTCTTAAGTACCACATCAGTGCACAAGAAATACAATGTAGTGTTGACATTGAGGGGAGTATTCATTTATTTACATTGTATCCCCTGGGCCTAGGTTATACCTATGGCCTGAAATGCCTTATTTGTGACTTATTTCCGAGGTACTTTTGCATTTATTTCCTCATTTCCAAGAATCAACAAAACTCACATTTGGTTTCAGATGTTTGAAAACACAAAGGGGGACACAAAAGCTGCCCTTTTCACTCTGTATGCCAATGTGTCCACAAATAATCACACTTCCCCTGTGTAAAGGTGAAGTCTTTCAAGTCATTGCTCACTATTGTATTTTAATGGCCTCTGCAGACACCTCCTCTGCACAGACAAGACAACCAAAATGTATTTTTCTATTCCAGTAATTAATGTAATTTCTGGTTCCAGGCCATAGGGCTTCACCTAGTGGCCATCACCAGCCATCTATCATACATGTACAACTACAATGTAATAAATACAATGGTGGTTATGTGAAAGAGTGAAAATTTTATTTATTTATTTATTTATGCACACAATCCATGTTTTAATCAAGGAGGGGCGAAGGTAAGGACACCCACAATATCAATATCAAAATGAACACACATTTACATGGCTAAAATATCTGAAGGCACCACAGTGCATTTCCGCAACCATGGCTCAAGCAATAAGCATTTTTACAAATTTCTAATCTAATATCTAACCTAATATATCTAAATTGGTTGTACAGCACCTTGAAAAAGTTGTAGATGTAATGTTGCATAGCGGTCAGTGACAGCAAAGAATACATTTATACAATTATATAAAATGAAACATGAAAATGTCCACACACACACTCACAAAAGAAATATATATTTCACTATGGAATACTGTTATATACAGATCAGATCAGAGGCTAATTAAAATGGCTTGACCCCACATTCAGACAATGTTTTCAGCTGTATTTACATTATCATAATGCACCACAACAACATCTTCAGTATTTACATCATCATCATGATCATCAGAGCAGGTTCACCTCCACTCTGTTCCGCCTCTCTGGTGGGACGTCCAGACGGCTCAGCTCTTTGGGAAGCCTGGTTGCCCCGTCTAGCCCTGAAATGGACAGAGATCACAGCACAGATCATCCCCAGCAGCCCACAGGCCATCAGGGAAGAGTGCACTCTGTAGAAAGTGGAGTCGATCCCTAAAGGGTCCTTCTGTGTCAAGTGAAAGTTTCTGTCTAAACAAAAGTCATTCTTTCCTTCAGTGGTTCCCCTTGAACGGCAACGATAATGTCCGCTGTCATTCAGTGTGAGGTTCGATAGGGTCAGGGAGAAATGGACATTTTCATTGGAGTTTATTCCTGATTTCACGGCAATGTGGTTCACACCTACGAGCTCCTCTCTTCCTTGTGTTGCCGCACACTCTGAAGGCAGATCATCTGGTATCACACCTCTTTGATGAAAACACTGGCAACTGGCCTTGGTTACGTTCAGCTTTGTTGCACAGTCCAGGACAACGCTGCCCCCTGGTGAGAATGTCAGGTTCAAGGCTTGTAGGTCAGAGCAAATAAAGATTTCATACCGGCTGCTACGACAACGATAAGAGCCGGCGTGTTTCTCTGAGACAGAGGGGATGATGAGCTTGTCGCCCCCTGGCTCAACATGCATCCCCTCTTCCTCTGCACGTGTGAGATTAGCAGACAAGGAGCGGTCAGTGTAAATATCTTTGAGTGGGGTTTCCCAGTAGAACACTTCAAGATGCTTAACATCAGGATGGCAATGGAGAGTGAGTCTTTCACCTACCTTTTTGCAAAATGTTCCACCCATTATACCTCCCCCACGCCCAAGATTAGGAAACATTCTTTTACTGTAGGCTTGGCAGTGATCACCAGACCAAATAAGGAAATGAAAATCATATAATCGAAAAACAATTCCTGTGATGCTGATTGTGGAGCTGTTTCTGAACACCTTTATTTCAGTACTCAGGTTATCTTGCTTACCAGGATGGGACAGGCTTTTATTCAATATTAGTGTCTTTGTGTCAATATTGTCCATTTTAGCTTCCTTGTACACCAGCAGTCTGTCACCCTGTGTTATGTTGAAGTTTTCCACCACCCACTCAGTCTTGTCATCCATTTCCACATCTAGCTTAAGAGGGTTCCCGCAAACGATCAGGTCATGGACTCTCCTGTCTCTGAGAATACCGTTTCTCCAGCGCTCAGTAAGATAGTGTCCGCTGTCCAACTCAGACAAGTTCCTCAGCCTGAAGCTTCTGTGCTCATAGTCCACTCGTGTAGCCAGAAGAGAGCCTGAATGTCGAACTGATGGCTCGGAGGAGTTCATCAACAGTACAACACCATCTTCAGAGTACCTGTAGAGGAGACTTGTGAAGTCTGCATCACTCAGACGATAAGTGAAGTGGACCTTAAACCAAACCTGTCCACCACGGTACCCAAAAGCAAGCTCGGGATCCTGAGTGCGAATGATGTGAATGTCTTTGATGAGAAAAATTAGGAAGACAGTGACCTCCCTGAACATGGCCATTCTGTCCATTTGCTTCCCTGCCAGTTGGCACACAGATGCACACAGACACTTTTACCTCAGCTCAGGCCTTCATCATCTCAGGAAATTGTCAGATATGCGAGTCAGACTTACAAGTCAGCTCAAGGAAGCTTGCATCATTGATTGATTGATTAATTGATGTTATCAGAGTTTGTTTTACATGTATTCATAAGTGGGGCGCTGACATTTAGAAGTTTATTACATTCTTATGACACACATGTGCAATGTACAGTATTAGATTTTTATACTTGAGACAGGTGAAATGTTTAAATGTGTGCTTGTTTAAGGTAGCTGTGCATTAAAATAAAGCTTGAGCTTGTTTTGCAGAGCTTATCTCCCGATACCTATCACATTTCCACGTCTTAGCTCCCCCAAAAAAGCACTCACTCACACACGTCCACTCACAGCAAACATGAGATTACATCATTACATTACATACAAGTCTGAACTTAACAGAATGTCCTAATAGCAACGACCTCAATGCTCACAAGTAAACATAGAGGACAATTTTGCATTTCACTCTATAATATTTTTAAATAGGTTTATTTATTAAGTTGGGCTTGATAATTTGTCTAAAGCCACTAACAGATACCAAAAACTATTCCTTTATTGTTAACATCCCCAATTACACTCTTTATCATCTACAAATGAACTCCATGTTGTTAGACTGAATGTTTCCTTTAAACCAAACTTGTCCTTGGTATCCAAAATCAAGCTGCACAGATTCCTGAGAGACGTGAATTTCTTAAGATGTATTAATACATTGCTTTATGGTACAGTGAATATGTGATAATGTAAAGTGGTGCCTAAATTAAACGATACTATCTCACAACAAGATCTTTTGAGATAACAAAGAACCATCTGTGAAATAGTCCAATGGAGAAGTTGAAATTGATTAGCCTGATAAACCAGCCTAAATGGATTGGATGTCTAATTTAGTCTGGCTCCGATGAATGGATACAACGGAACATTGTTGATGAGCACAACCCGTTGTCTTTCAAACCGTGTCTGTGCCTATAGGCCAACGCTCCCTCAAAACCCCGCCCCAGAGCCCTCTGCCCCGCCCGCGTTGATTCAAAACACATCTCTGCGTTGTGATTGGTTTAGTTGCCATCTGCCAGATTCAGGGCAGTGTTTACAAAATGTACAGTGGTCCGAGGCCAGACCCAAATGCAGGCAAAACATTTTGCCGTCCAGCAGTTGGCGCTGGTTTTCCAGGCTAGAAATTGATGGCAAGAATCAACAAAACTCACATTTGGTCCCAGATGTGTGAACACTTTTCACTCTGTACTCAAAAGTATACACACAGAGACACATAAAACACAAGTAGGCATGCAGACACACACACACACACACACACACACACACACACACACACACACACACCATTATCCCCACCACACACACTCACAGCGAAAACTCACAGACAGAGAAGCACTCATACACAAAAACAAGTGCACACATGCACACATTCATTTACATACCTAAAAGCTGCAGTAGGGGATGGAGTAGACGATGGAAACAAAAGCGTGATTTATATAATGTGCTAGCCTGGCTAGCGCCTACCACTTCTCAAATGACGTTCATTTTCTCGTATTTGAAAAAAATGCCCAGATCCGTTCATTGGGCGCCACGGATGTCTATCAAATGTGCATAGCTCATCAAACACGGTCTCACACCCAACTCGCCGAAGGAGGACGCATGCCAAGCCCCCAGGGCCCTGGTGTCAATATCGGAAGCCGAATTAGGTTCCCCCACACATTCATATGCAACGCGAAGGGCTGCCATTGACATCAGTGTAAATCCTTTGGCGTCGAATGTAGACGCAAGAAGGCAACGGAAACTTCTCGGATGTTCTGTGATTGGTTACCAACATCAGGCGAAAATTTGGGTGTTAGTGTCCAGACTGCCTTAGCAGCGTGAATGAAATCACCGCGCAAGGCAGGATGGGAACACCCAGGCTAATAATGTGCAGGACTGAGCGGTGGTCATATTGTGTACCGCGTTGCGGTACGTCTAGTTTAATGCCCTCTACTGATGTTTCTGCACAGACAGCTAAAATGCACTTGTCCATCCCAGTAATCCTCTCCTGATTCCAGCATTTTGCATGATAATTACCGCAGAATGTGAACCATAAACTCAGCTTGAAACCAAAGGGCCCCATTTATTGAAGATATGCTGGTCTGTCACTGGTGGAGATTAGCATGAGTCAAGCACATCGTTCTTACCTGAGACTCTTTTCCTTGGATCAGAAACAGGAGGATTCCCAGGTGGAGTCCCTCTCTATCATGGGTGGAAAATAATTCACAAACAGCAGACTTCAGTTACTGCTGCTATTTAATCAGTAATCTTACCTCTCTCTGCCTGCTTTAATAGAAAATGCCCAGTGTGAGATCATCAACAAGTGATCTACGCTAAATAGATGCTCTACACAATGTATAGAGTGTATAGATGTATAGATCTCAAAGAGATCATGCAATAATCACACAAAAAAAATCCCTATGACTTGGAACTTGTCTGTAACTCGTCATGCCTCTCTCCCTCCCTGCATGTCAACCAAGGCATGTGACACTTTTCAAGAGAAGTGAGACTATTGGTACAATTTTAACATAGCCTGCGTGCGCAATAACTTCTTTAGGAGGGCAGAAGAGTATAGGCTATGACGCTATTTCAGATAATAGGCCTATATGACTTGTACAGTACAAAGGGAACATCATGTATGTGCATAGGTTCAAGTTCAAGTTTATTGTCATGTAAAAAGCATGTATAAGTAATGAAATTCCTTGTGCTCAAGTGTCCATTCAACTACAGAAATAAATTAAAAAGAAAATAAATGAATAGATACTATACAGAAAGAGGGGTTGTGGAGCACCAAGGGACACCCAAGAGCAACAGGGGCAAGGAAAAACTCCCTTCTTCAGGAAGAAACTTTGGGCAGATCCACGGCTCAAGGGGCCAACCCAACTGCCTGGGGTCGTGCTAGTAGAGGGAGCATGTAAGTGTGTGTGTGTGTGTGTGCGCGCGCAAGGGAATCCTAAGTGCAGGCATGTGTGATGTCTTGGGTGGAATGGTGGTGGGTAAAAAAAAGAGGGGGGGGGGGGGGCGTTTTTATCATAGAGTAACATCAAGGAATTATGGTTTAGTCACCAATTTCTGTAGATACTAAAATAATGGCATAAATATTTTTTTTCAGGTTTTTCAGAAAACACAAAAAAGTTAACCAAAAATGTAATGATGATGATTGAGGCAGAAAAAAACAACTTAATTGTATATAGACCCTAACATTAAATTAACATTATTTTAGGTAGGTGACGTTTTAAACTAGCCTACCAAGTTCCATCTCGAACACTTGAGCCACCTTAGTCTTGAAGTAGGCTAGATGTAGAAGTGACACGGAGAGAGAGAGTGTGTGTGAGAGAGATATGAAGCCTCGCGAGACTGGAGAGAACTGCAAGACAGAGTCGGAGGGAAAAGTAAGAAAAAAAAGCATCTGACAAAATATCAAGCATCAAAAATGTCTGGACGGTCTGTGCGAGCCGAGACGCGGAGTCGCGCAAAAGATGACATTAAAAAGGTGATGGCGGCTATCGAGAGAGTCCGGAGATGGTAAGAGTGAAATAATAGAATGCAATTATTTAGGTTTCTTTTTTTTTAGGAAGGAGACACCCGCTATGTTACAAAACAAACTTCAGAGCCCAAGGCGGGAGTTGAATGACAAGTGATAGACACAGGAGACAGCCAATGGCTTATCGTCCAGGGCAACATTTCGTCAGAGGGAGGGATAAATGTTGAGGGAGGCCTAATCGGTTATGTAACCGCTGGGAGGAAATAAACATAGCTAGCCCTCTGACGTCTGTCATTTTCTTTTTGATAAAAAAAAAAACACTGTAAGCTCATTTGCATGGAAAGACTTGTTTAGTTTATTCCCTGTAGCATTATATTTGTGTACTATGTAGCCTATTCTTGATAAGACTTGTTTTGTCACCTTGGCTGTTTGATGGAACTTTTAGTTTGGCTGTCAGTAAATGGTGACAGGAAACAACGATGTCTGTAATCTACAGTCACATCACATTGCATGTCTATTTTGTTGGGCAGAGTGACTGCCAAATCAGCAAGGATACAAATTGTTACAATATGTGTAGTCTCTCCTCATTACCTAAGCAGAAGCCTAGGAAGTCACTGACAGAAGGTGAAATGCTTTTTACCTAGGAGTCTACCAGAATTAAGCAAAGCATAGCAGCTAGCCTTAAAGACTAAAGGTGTAATTTGTTAACAGATATGAATACTGAATAAGGCGTGTGCATGCCTTTTCACAACTTCTTCGTGGTCTTGCATCAGTCTGTTCATTCATATGCTTTGATGTTTCCCCAAAAAGCACAGCAGATCAGGGAGGCATAGAGTGTCTTGCTGTTTGCTGTGACTGTTTAAAAAAAAAAAAAAAAATGTTTCTGCAGGGAGAAGAAATGGGTGACTGTTGGAGACACATCATTGAGAATATTTAAATGGGTCCCTGTATCTGAGACCAAGCAGGTAACATGGCTCAGTACATTTCTTGTGTCTGTTGTACATTTGTATGTCTTTGACAATTTCATTGGCAGGATAAACCCCCTTGAGATTAGTCATATCCTTTTTAAGGGTGTTGAATGTGCATCACATTCGTGTAATGTGTGTAACCTGCTGTTATTGTTGGACTATGGTATAGAAACCACAACTTAAATGATGTGGAATGGACTCGACTGGTCATGTGTGACATTAAACATAACTATCAGTTTGAATTAGTCTGTGTCGTTTTACCACTCTCTCTGCATCCATCCCAGATATTCAAGAGTAAAAGCCGGAGTGGAGCAGTGAAAGAATTAAAAGGGTTCCCAACAGATGTCGTTCTGGAAAACGCACGCTCTGTCCTTCTCGACTTCCAAGGTGATTAACTTTTCTCTGATCTGTTAATAAAAAAAAGAACAAGATTGTTCTACTGATAATCCGGGCCTGTATACAAATTGTTTGACTCTCTCTCTCTCTCTCTCTCTCTCTCTCTCTCTCTTTCTTCTCCTCTATCGTTCATTGTACAGATGACAACAGCAACCAGAGTTTCTTGTCAGATGCTTACCAGCCCAGTGCCAAAGTGGACAGCAGCACAAACTCCAGCCCCCAACATGCCAGTGGTGCAGTGAGCCCTTCCTCACAGCCCTCTTTCTTCCGCACAGAGGACTCACAACCCCCCACACTTGGACAGGAGACTATGGAGGGTAGAGCGCTTCTGTTGGCTTCAAAAACCGGACCTCACAGTACATTTGAATAAGCAATACTGTTGAAACGATTAAATGATCTCTACAGGAGATATCTTCTTTTAAGGTCTGCCCCTTGTGTGACGTTGTCCAAATTCAATTTCTGACCACTAGATGTCAGCCTATAACTTACTGCCACTCCTTCATCTGACATCTCCATGGACATGAACTTCACATTAGTTACATTGACATGACGTTCGTATTACACTTCATGTGCAAGAATATCAGACCTGAATTTAAACTAAATTGTCTTTCTAGAATTTTACATACATTATCACTCATGCATTTGTTTTACTGACAACATAACAACTATTAGTACTACAATAAAAAATATTAGTAATTTATGCTACACTTTTTTAATTTCAAATTGAAATATGGTTGCCTCTTCCTGTTCCAGAGCCAGCACTACCAAGTTCTGAGGTGACTGACGAACCTCCAACTCTGATCAAAGAAGACCTGCAGCCACTTTCCAACTTAGTGAGAGTCTTTGTCTTGTTTCCAGAGGAGAGTCACATTTAAACCAAGCTAAAAAGCTGTGTATAATCCAAAACATAAACAGGTGTCAGTACTAATAGTTGCATCAGAATAGGTAGTATACAAGTATTTTTATATTACATTTATATTATAATATATCATATAGATAATTTACATATGATATATATATACAGTGAGGAGAACATGTATTTGATACCATGCTAAAGTTGACTAAAAAGAGGAATATAAAATCATCATTTGACAATTGATCTTAATGTCTTAATTCAAAAATTGAGTAAAAATAAAACCGCTAACTACCCCAATTTTCTTTGTGAATGAAGAATGTTTCGTAAATAAATAAATGTTCTTCCTAAATGCTAGGGGGAAGGAAGTATTTGACCCCCAATGTAACCCTATGGGAATTTAACACATAGGGTTAACATTGGGGCAGGCAGATTTTTATTTTTTAAGGCCAGCTATTTCATGGATTCAGGTTATTATGCATCCTGATAAAGTTCCCTTGGCCGTTGGAATTAAAATAGCCCCACGTCATTACATACCTTTCACCATAGCGAGAGATTGGCATGGTGCTTTTTGCAGTAGGCCTATTAGCCTGTTTGATGCTCATTGAGCTCAATGCGTAGGCTAATAGGCCTACTGGAAAAAGCACCATGCCAATCTCTAGCTATGGTCAAGGGTATGTGATGATGTGGGGCTATTTTAATTCCAAAGGCCAAGGGAAATTTATCGGGATGCATAATATCCTAGATCCATGAAATAGCTGGTCTTTAAAAATAAAAATCTGCCTGCCCCTATGTTAACCCTATGTGTTAAATTCCCATAGGGTTACATAGGGGGTCAAATACTTCCTTCCCCTAGCATTTAAGGAAAACATTTATCTATTTACGATACATTCTTCAATCACAAAGAAAATTGGTGTCCTTGGCGGTTTGATTTTTACTCATTTTTTAAATTAAGGCATTAAGATCAATTGTCAAATGATGATTTTATATTCCTGTTTTAGCATGGTATCAAATACATGTGCTCCTCACTGTATATATATATATATATATATATATATATATATATACTGTATATATACACACAGCATGTCCTTAGTACAAATGACCATGGGCCATAGCCATTCTATGTATTCCTGTGTTGTGTCTTTGCAGGAGGAGGAGGAGGAGGAGGAGGCGCCTGGTGTTCCACCACCGAAGAGAACATCCACAGAGCAAAACTCTGTGCTGAGCTAGCCCAGGATTCTTTGCAGTCAGATGGCCACTTCTGCACTCCATCCAACACACACACACACACACACACACACACACACACACACACACTCACTCACACACACACACGTCAAAATGATCTGCCTCTTCATTTTCTGCTGTTTGTGGTGGAGAATGATGTTTGACGCAGCAGCTATACACAACTGGCTTTTGCTTTTTGCTTTTTTATATCATGCCCCATGGAAAACAAGTGCATGACAGTCTCTTGCTATAAATAGCAGCACCTCATCACAGGTGTCTGACATAAGTGTTCAGAGGTCAAGAACAGCACAAATAACAATTGTCAGTCATGTTTTGTCACCATACCAAAATTAACTCTGCTAAAAGTTTGAAATTGAAAGTTTGTATATGTATAGAAATACTCAAACTAATGAGGAGAGCAAAGTAATACTCATGTTGAGTGGCTTGCAATTATGGCTTGGTAAACATTATTTAATCTCTGCGAAAGGTCCTTGTACATTGTCCTGCATTTCACTATATTCATTGCCTAATGATTCATTATCGCGCATATGCAGTATATCTTTTGGTTTTCTTCCTGTATGCACTAGCCTATACTTGTGAACTTGAAGGAACGCATGCAGTAGTCATCATTCCGCTATTGCACTCCTGATATGCAGCTGCATTCATGCAAAATATTTCCACCATTATCCATGTTTTATATACATTTTTTGCTAAAAAAAAAATATTTCAATTTTCACATTCACATCCACATCTGGAGAGAGTCATGACAAGCCAAGAATTGTATCATATGTTTCTGTCAATAAATGCAAATACTGTATATAAAGTTCTTTTTTTTTTCTTACTTTTGATCCGGTGTACATGTACATGTACATGAGTAAAACAAAATCTTAAGTCCATATTTATAATATATATATATATATATATATATATATATATATATATACAGTATACTGTATATATATAATATAATATAATATAATATGTATGCTATAAGATGCATATATGTTTTGATTAGTTCAAATACAGATACAGTATGCCTAGCATCACTGACATACAGTATTACGCCAACAGGAGGATTTTTGGCTGTCAAAGGCAAAATCAACTCTAGAGACAATGAAACGTGATTATCTTTACAAGACTTAAGGCCAACGCCCACTGTCGGCATTTGACGAGCATTAAGTGACGTAAAAGTTTAGAATTGTTCTATCTCTTGAGTGTCAAATCCATAGACGCAAATGTCGCTACCAGTGGGTGTTGGACTTAAGTCTTGTAAAGATAATCACTTTTCATTGTCTCTAAAGTTGATTTTGCAGTCATTACATTCTGCTCATCTAAATAAGAAATCTGTTCTAATTATGCTCAAGTGAAACTGAAATCATGTTTTCTTCTCTGCTGGACTTTGTATGATGATGATGACAATGACTTGCAATGCTGTAGATTGCTGTGTGTGGAGTTTCATTACGGTGCTTTCACTGTGTAGTCATTTCTTTGACATTTTAGCCTCTTTTGCGATAGTCTAAATGTAAATCCCTTTCTTCAATGAAGATTTTCCTGCTTGCTCTTTCAGAGACATCCAGATCCTGTGTTGAATTTCACTTTGAGAAAAAATGTCTGCTAAATGAAGAAATGGAAGGCAATGCAATTTGGTGACATATAAAATAGACAGATTCAGATTTGTTTTCGATAATAGGACCAATAAACCCACAGAAAACATATAGTTGAGTGATCTGACGGGAAATGTCTGAATAAGTTCACTCTCTATTACCTGACCTTTAACCCTTCTTTCAAACGAACGCTGTTTTCTTTATTAGAGGCGTGGATCTGTCTCTTGGGGGTGGTTTAAGTATGTCAATGGACACTAAGAAAGACCAATAGGCTGTTAGCGCTGTGGGTGAATGTTTTATTTATCCAATGAAATATTAGTGAGGGCGGGTTTAATCCATGCGACGCTGCTTGCTGCCGGGGTAACGGAGTTTTGGGGTTGTACGGAATGTTGCCGGCGGAGTAGGAACTCCCGCCATTTTTCAATCAGGTATTAACGCTCTTGTTTATTTTGTATTTATTGACATTATAAACCATAACTATCGCAAAAACTATTTGATCACCGGACATTGTTGAAGAACTGACAGAAGCGTCTGTCTGGGAAGAGGCCGAGCCTGCGTAGACTAGAGAAGAAAGCGCGCCAGACCCCCTGACGGGCGCCTCTGCTGTCCCCGCGAATTGGACAATTTAGTAAGGCTTGCTTTTCCTACCCGGCGTATGAGCGAAGTTTCCGCAGAACAGCGGAACAGTTGAAGACTGGAACCAATCCGTACACGACACCTTGAAACTACATGGACATAATAGAACTATGACACAAGCGCAAATCCTCTATACTAGAAGAACAAGAAGGAGATGTAACTGTTAGCCGTGTTATTGTTTTGCTTCAGAGATCAAGCGAGCTAGCATGCTAGCCTAGCTGGGTGCTAGTCACACAGTGAATGCTCGGGAAACGTGGGAAGCGATTTGTGATAACGTGGGATTCTGGAATACATGCAAAGTTTGTGTGTCGTATTTCTGAGGAGTTTTGTGCACGAAGGAGGTTTATTTATTGAGCTGCCACCGCTGTCGTCCCTTACCCACGATGGCACCGTTGTTGGGCCGGAAACCATACCCACTGGTTAAGCCGCTTGCGGAGCCGCCGGGCCCAGGAGAAAACGTCTACATCATCGAGCACACTAAGGAGGCCTTCAGGAACAAAGAGTATCCTTTCTGTCTGAACCAGACTACGACCCAGCAACCAGTATCACCCCCGTGGCACGTTAAAAAACACCTTTCTTCACTAGAGACTCATTTGAAGCTTAAATCCGTTTAGTAGTGCCTACCGGGACGAAATGGCAATTTTTGTGGTTGTTTTTCCTGATTAGCATTGCTATACAGTTAGCAAGCTAGGTTTGGCTCAGCCCGTTGTGTAGCTAGTCGGCTAACATTGGGTCAAGTGTATCACGCCAGGGGTTATTTGTTTCACCCTCACGTGGATGCTGAGTTGAACACTCTAATGCGCATTAGCCTTTTACACTTCATTAAACGACGCTGACATGCTTTGTAATTACACTATTGTTGAGTGTGTTTATCTACACATTAGCCATGCAATCGGCTATGCAGCTAACTGTTATAAAAGCGTCACATTGTGAAGCCATGACACATAGCTTACTAGCTCAGTTGTTTGCTAGTGTAACGTTAGCTGACATCACACATTTCCACCATCGAGCCTTGTGTAAGACTTGCACTGACTCAAGCTTAATCGTTAGCACACTGTGTTTCTCGGCAATTGACAACATGCTACATTCCCCTCTCATACTTGGCAGATGCTAGGTTTTACGTTGAAATGTTTCAGCATGCGGGTGCCCTGCTAACATTACCTCACCGGCTACATCCTGAAAGCGCCATCAGTAACGTGCCGGTACAGGAGTTTTGCCTCCTAAACCCCACCTGGCCAAATTCGTCGATTATGTGAACGGCGAGGGAGGAAGGGTTGGAAGATGAGGGGTAACGATAAAAGATTAACTTGAGCTATACTTCACGAAGTTTGTGCTGACTTTGGACGTGATTCGAGCATCTGATGTTCTAGCCGTAGAGAGGTCGGTGTGCCACGTGAGTTTATCACTATTGCAATGGACACCACGGGGGCTAATGTGCACTTTATGGCCTCATCTTTGACTGGTACTCAAGTTCAATGTATCGACAAGAGCTTTAATTGTATACTTTATTGATGCAATGTTCGGAGAGCATTTTCTCCAGTTTTATAGCACTGTTCATTCTTATTGAATATGTATAATAAATATATGTATATATGCACATCAGGGACTGGGAGTCCCGAACTGGCCCTTTAATTACTGAGCCTGCTGCTCCGTTACACTTTTACATCAATTATGAATGAGCGCGTCTTTTCGCTCCCCTCCCGCCAGCTCGCCTGCTGTCTTTGTCTGTACCTCGCAGGACCACACAGCGGCGCTAAGAAGAGCTGGCTATAATGTGTTTACCAGAAAGAGTTTGACAGAGAAGAGATGGCTGAGGATGTCAGTGTTAGGAGGGAAAGACAGCTGTTATGTGACTGTTCCGCACAGCAGATCTCTTTTAGTGCTGCTTTTCAGATGACCAGGATGAAATCACAGCACATCCCAAGTCTCCAGACAGCTGCATACAAAAAGACAAGTTGTCTTATTTGTAGAATCAGTGCTAGACATAATTGAATGTGTGATCATAATGATAAAGTGATTGTGTGTTTTGGAGAACACATCTATTGTTATGTGTATGACAAAAATGTGTTGGAAGTGGAAACCGTAGAAAGTAGTTTGCTCTGTGCCGTTCCTCGGTGCTGACGTCAACCCTGTGGCAGAGTTTCTACTGCTTGAGAGTGTGTGTGTATGTGTGTGTGTTTTGTGGAAGGTATCCTTGACAGCCACCTTTCTCAGAGAGTATGAGGCCCGCCTGCAGAAGTATGGCGAGCGCATCTGGACATGCAAGAGCACAGGCAGCAACCAGCTCACACACAAGGAGGCCTGGGAGGAAGAGCAAGAAGTGACAGAGCTGTGAGTACACAAGAGAGGAGGAAAGAAAGAGAGTGGAATAAATAAAGATATAGAAATGCAAGAGTGAGAGAATAGGTGAAGTGAAGTCATGCTGATAGACATTCACACCCCTCTGATTCATAGCTGTCTTTCAGTTCCTCTGCCTCGCTTCGTTATTCTCTCTCTGTTCGTTCTTTCTTTCATTCTCTCGCTATCTTTCTCTTTCCTCTTCCTGTCTGTCCCTCTGTCTTCCTTTGAGTCTTCTGTGTCTTGTACTTGGAGGGCTGTCATCAGGGAAAGTGGGCCTCTGCATATCATTGTACATTTTTCTGTTTGATGTGTAAAGACTTTACTGTGCTGTGCAGCAGTGGTGGTCTGTCAGGAGAGACCGGGGAAATTCAGCTGCTGGCTCCCGTTTCTCCTCTGTTCTCCCATGTCACATGACCTTGTTTTCTGTGCTCTCATTGGCCGGATCACAGTGTCCTTCCCCTTCAATCTAATTACAGGGTGTACCGATTGAGTCAGAGGCAGAGAGGAATCCGTTGGAGACGGAATGAAGTGTTTCGCTCTAATTTTACCCGAGGAATTTTGATAGGAGTTTGATAAACAAAAACAGCAAAAACCATCAGTGAGAGTGTAAACAACACAAACATCATAAACATCCCTGTGTGTAAACCATTGCCACCCCCTGGCAGTGGGTAGGCTCTCGAAAGGGCACCCTTGTTATGCAAGCCTGGCGTGCGTGCCTCTCGCTCCCTTGTCCTTCCCTCTTACCTCTCTTTCCCTCTTTACCTCTGGTTCACACACTGCCCCCCCCCCCCAAACAATTTCTCTCTCATTCTCTCTCTCACTCTCTTCCTGTCTCTCTTCTATCATTCCCTCCTAGTTCCTATTTTTCTAATTTTTGTCTTTATTTATCTATATGATGTATGATGTACATCTTCCTCCCTCCCTCCCTCTCGCTTTCTCCGTGTCATGCCCTGTCATGTCCCTGCTCCGAATCTGGTGACAGAGGGCACGAGTGCAGTAGTGAAGGTTATCCAGTGCTGTCAGGAGCACGGGCGGGATCAGCCGTCTTATTTAAAGGCTGCTATTTTTACTGGAGGAGAGCGGAGAGTTTGCACGGGGCACAGCGCTCTCTTCTGGCCTATCCGAGGAACTGCAGACCTGTTTTGAGAGATGGCTGGTCTCGTGCTCTCCGAAGCTTGTTGAGGAGGGCTACCACTAGAGGTTGTTGTCAGACTAAGAGCAGCATCAGCACAGCTGAAGCTCATTGGCGATGGTTTACTTGAGAAGGAAGAGCAGGGCTTAAAGTTCCCAGGTACAGTACCTGAATTCAGGCCAGACCATTTAAGATTTGAATATATACACATATTGATACCATCTCATAATGGAACTGATAAATGTGTAACACATTTGAGACTATCTGTTAACTTTAAGCCTTGTTATAGAAAATGTTTGCTTTATGTTTATACTTCCCCAGTGCATTTGGAAAAAGTTTCAAAGTGTGTTTGTGTGTGTGTGTGTGTGTATGTGTGTTTAGGCTTCAAGAGGAGTACCAGACCTGGTTTGAGAAGCCAGTGCTGGAGATCGTGCACCATAACACAGTGTCTCTGGACAAGCTGGTAGACCTGGTCTGGGTGGAGATCCTCACCAAGTATGCAGTGGGCGAGGAGTGTGACTTCCTGGTGAGCTCCTGACCATTGTGTCCGGTCACAATCAGTCACCAAGGGACTTGACTTTAGCTATTGTGTGACGCCTGTAACGACCTGTCCTAACTGCACGTGACATGAACTAGTGTTCCTCTGCCATAGTGAACAGGAAAAATGATTCAGTAGAACGGCATTTTCAACGGATTCAGTGTGGGCAGAGAGCGTTCACCTGGGCTTCATCAGACACTGGCGTGCAGTTCGGACAAGCTGTCAGACATTCCAAATGCCTCTATCTCTGTGAACGTCCCTGGATACCTGTGAATAGTTTTCAGTAGATTCTGTATGCTGGCTCAAATAATCATGTTGTCTAAAGTGAAACCCAGCAGTAGGTTGTAGCTATTCACCGCCTGTGATCTCACAGCTGCACTCAACAATATCCATCTTTCCTCCATGCTCCTTTTCTCTTCCCTTCTCTGTCCCATCTGGAACCCTCCCGTTCCCTCTCCCCTTCTCCCTCCCTCTTTTCATCTCTCCCCATCCTCTTCCCTCATTCTCTCCTCTTCTCCTCCCTCTCCCCATTCTCTCCTCCTCTCTGTCTCTGGTGTAATGGCGCCCCCTGCAGGTGGGCAAGGACAAGAGCTTCCGGGTGAACGTGGTGAAGGTCCACCCGCTGGACACGCCGCCGGAGGAGGCCGGCGAGAAGAAGCTAGAGGGGGCCTGCGACTCGCCCTCCAGCGACAAGGAGAACGCCAGCCAGGAGAACCAGAAGAAGGAGCTGGCCAAGGAAGAGGAGGGCGGCCGAAGAGAAAGCCTCTGTGAGTTTAGTACACACACACACACAAACACATACTGTCTTTGTGTGTGTTTTGAGAGAGGGAGTCAGACGGAGAGTGTGTTAGTAAGTCAATTAGTTAGTTGGCACAAACAACCGCAGTTTGCTTTGACAGAATTTGGCTATTCCCTTGGATGTTGCCATTGCGAATGCGACCACGTGAGCTCACTCTTACCCTCCCCAGTGTTATGCCCTTCATTGTTGATTCAGTGTCGGAACAATAGGAAGCAGTGTGTTATGATTATATTTTGCTTAGACAGTGGAAAAAGCTAAAATACATTAAAACACGATGGTAGAGTCCTGACCATTTAACCAATAATTCCTCTGTAGAACATGGATGGTCAGAAGTGGTGTGTTTATGTGTATTATTGGATGAATTGAAATTGATTGTTATTAAGTGAACGCTCCATTCGGTGTTGCCACAGGTGATCGCGCAAGGCGGTCGCCAAGGAAACTGCCCACCAGTATGAAAGAGGAGAGGAAGAAGTGGGTGATGCCCAAGTTCCTGCCACACAAGTATGACATCAAACTGGTCAACGAGGACAAGGTGAGACTTTCTCTTTGTTTGTTGTGGTAGCTCAAGTAGAACAAATCACACACAATACTCTTTACTTAGGACTCATGGTTTTGTCTTTGGGCATGTCATGATTTTTTACACCAGTGTCATGTTTGCCTGTAGATCATCAGTGACGTTCCTGTGGACAGCCTCTTCCGCTCCGAGCGTCCGCCCAACAAGGAGATCATGCGCTACTACATCCGGCACAACTCCCTGCGCCTGGGCACGGGAGACAGCGCCCCCTGGGTGGTGGAGGATGAACTGGTGAAGAAGTTCAACCTGCCCAGCAAGTTCAGCGACTTCCTGCTCGACCCACACAAGGTGCAGTACCAGAGAGAGAGTGTGTGTAAAGGCGTAAAGGGCAGATGGATTATCAGTCTTTATACAACATTTGGGTCCGGTCAAACTCTATTAATATCTGATTGCAGAGGCTGACATCCCGGTCCCAGAAAGTAAAAGTCCTGCCATATATTCTTTCTACCTGTGCACTTAACACCCTAATGGGCAGATAGTTTATACAACATTAAGGTCCGATCGAACTATTTATTATATTCTGTGAGTGCACAAAAGAGGGTTGTCCTGGGATATCACTAATCACAGCAGCCTTAACCTTTTATGGATGATCATTTTGCATTTGATAAACTATGCTCCTAATCTGTTTATCTGATTAAACTTGCTAAATTGAATGAGTGTGTGTTTGTGTATTTCTAGTTTCTGGCGGAGAACCCCTCGACTAAACGCAAGAGTCTGAGCTCTCCAGAGGGCAAACCCAGCAAGAAGCTCAAGACCTCGGAGCCAGGGGCCGAGGGCGACGGGACCAATGAGAAGGGAGAGAAGAAGAAGAAGAAGAAAAAGAAGGACTCTCTCCCCATGCCGCTCAGTCCTACAATTTGGGGTCACATGCAGGTGTGTCTCGTCTGGGTTCAAAGGGCAGAGGTCACAGCTCACAAGGCTATTGTTGTTTTTGGACCTTTTGTGTGTAATATGGTACAGGTTGTATGAATGAGCGTTTCGTATTTCAGTGTTTCGTTTACAGTGTAAGGGTTAAATTATCTTTCCTCTTTGTTGCCTCTCTACAGAAGAAGGTGAATGGGTCTCCACTAAAGATGAAGAATTCAGGGACGCCCAAAGCCGACGGCGGCGTCCTGGCTACACCCAAATCCGCCAAGAAAGCCGGCGAGAAGAAATCGGCCGACGGCAAGAAGAGCCGCAAGAGCGGCGCGAAGGCCTCCAAGAAGGACGACAAGTCGGCCGGCGGCAAGAAGCCCAAGATGAAGCAGATGACGCTGCTGCAGCTGGCCAAGAGCCAGGCGTCCAAAGCCGCCGGCAGCCCCAAGAAACGCGCCCGCAGCTCGGTCGGCGGCGCCACGGCCAAGCTCGGCAAGCCGCTGCCGCCGGTGGCGCTGCACCTGGTGCGCTACTACAACCAGAACAAGGAGCGCGAGGACCGCAAGAACGCCATCTCGTCGCTGGTGTCCAAGGCGGCCAAGGTGCTGTCGGCCGAGGAGCGCGGGCGGCTGCAGCCCGAGGAGCTGCGGACGCAGGTGCAGAAGCGCTGGGAGCTGATGGAGCAGAAGCGGCGCTGGGCGGCCATGAGCGACGAGGAGCGGCAGGCCGAGCTGCGGCGGCGGCGCGAGGAGCTCAAGGAGAAGATGCGCGAGCGCGCCAAGGAGCGCCGCGAGAAGGAGATGCTGGCGCGCCGCGAGCAGCAGCGGCGCTTCGAGGACCAGGAGCTCGGCGGCAAGGCGCTGCCGGCGTTCCGGCCCGTGGAGACGCCCGAGGGGCTGCCCAACGAGCTGTTCGGCGACGTGGCCATGGTGGCCGACTTCCTGAGCTGCTACGCCGGGCTGCTGATGCCCGACGAGCAGTACCCGGTGACGGCGGCGGCGCTGCTGGAGGCGCTCGGCGGCGAGCGCGCCGGCTTCCTGTACCTGAGCCGCGTGCTGGTGGTGCTGCTGCAGACGCTGCTGCAGGACGAGCTGGCCGAGGGCTACAGCGAGCTGGACATGCCGCTCTCCGAGATCCCGCTCACCATGCACTCGGCGTCCGAGCTGGTGCGCCTCTGCCTGCGGCCCAGCGACCAGGACCAGGAGAGCGCGCGCGGCTCCGACGAGAACAACGACGGAGGCGGCGGTGGAGGAGGCGGAGGAGGAGGCTCGGGCCTGGGCGGCTACGACGAGGTGGTGACGGCCGACCTCCTGGAGCAGCTGGATACGCGCGAGGTCTTCGAGCTGCCGCCGCCCGACAAGCTCCGCCTGCTGGTGGCGCTGTGCCACCGCATCCTCATGACCTACTCGGTGGTGGACCACGTGGACGCCATGCACCAGCGCTCGGCCGAGCTCTGGAAGGAGCGCCTGGCCACGCTCAAGGAGGTCAACGACCGCAAGCGCGCCGAGAAGCAGCGCCGCAAGGAGGAGTTGGAGGCTAAAGGTCAAGGCCAGGGTCAGGGTCAGGCGGCAGTGCCTGGCGCGGCCGGCTGTGTGAAGATGGAGGGAGGAGTAGGAGGAGTAGGAGGAGACTCGCCTCAGGTGAAGGAGAAGCCGGCGGAGAACAAGAAGAGGGAGAGCGGGGCCAAAAAGGAGGCCGTGACCAAGAAGGAGGGCGGGAAGGTCAAGGTGGAGGTCAAGGCGGAGCCCCCCGCGGAGCCGGAGGTCGTGGACATGATCAGCACGGTGAAGAGCCGGAGGCTCATGTCCATCCAGGCCAAGAAGGACAAGGAGGAGCAGGACCGGCTCAACAAAGGTGAGCCAATCGAGTCGAGTCGGGTCGTGTCGTGGAGAACAGAGGCGGACATCCCGGGTTCAGGAAGTAAAAGTCCTGCCAAGTATGTGATCCAACCATTTAGAAAACCAGCTCGTCTTAATTAGCAGCCAGGTAGATAAGATAACTATTGATGTCACCCGTGTTAAGTGCACAGGTAGAAAGAATATACGGCAGGACTTTTACTTTCTGGAACCGGGATGTCCGTCTCTGATGGAGAAGACACATGAGGGGGCTAAGAAGAATATTCAGTTTATAATCTGTAGAATAGACATACTCACAAGTATTTGCTTCTTTATTAGTGTGTGAGTGAATTTAGATTTCCAAACATTCATATATATGGACTTTGTATGCTGTTGACTGATAACCAGAAACTATTCATTTAACTTTAAATGTACTTTCACTTCGCAATATTGTTTTGCCTGTGATTAAAACATTTGCGCAGTACTGTATATGAAACGTATATGTATGTATACATGTATGTATATGTATATATAACTGTAAATGTGTGTGTGTGTGTGTGTGCACGCTGTAGAACGCATGGAGCGGGAGATGGAGGAGGAGCGAATCAGGAAGCAGCGGGCGTCAGCAGAGAGGGCCTTCCACGACGGCATCGCTAAAGCCAAACTCGTCCTGAGGAGAGTACCACTGGGCACTGACCGCAACCACAGCCGGTGAGGAGACACACACACACACACACACACACACTACATATACTTTTCAAACATACTTTTGTGCAGTTCATACACTTTCAACAGCCAGCTCACATGTTACTAGCAAACAACTAACATAGGCACACACACACACACACACACACACACACACAGGGATTCACATTGCGTCACACGCACAAGGATCAAGCACCACTTCAGCACGACGGGCTGATACCCGAGACGGGTTACAATGGATAGAATGTAGCTCATTCATTCAGTTGGTAAATGGTAAAGCTCTGAGTGAGTGGTGTGTTTACTTATTTATGAAGCGGGTGTGGGGTTACACTGGATGTGACTGTGTCAAGGTGTTGTGTATGATCGTATGTGTGTGTACTATAGCACAGAATGAACTTTGTATGTTTCCATTTGTATGACATAAACTTGCACTGCCATCTGTTTATTGAGCGACACACTGAGTAAGCAAGCGTGTGCCTACGTGAATCATTACTTCCTAAAGTGACGTTTGTGTGTGTGTGTGCACTGCAGGTACTGGCTGTTTTCGGATGTAGTGCCGGGCCTATACGTGGAGAAGGGCTGGGTGCACGAGAGCATCGAGTACAACTACACCCTGCCCCCAGTGGAGCAGCCTGCTCCAGAGGAAGAGGAGGAGGATGAAGAGCAGGATGCTGAGGGTGAGTCTCACCTTTGACCTCCTGCCATACAACTCTGTTTTTACTTCAGCCCTAGACCTTAGAGAGATGCGTGACTCAGATCTTGGGTGGTATGATGAATACGGAATCTCATTGGCTGAGCCCTGATCCATCTGATAGGCTTCCATCGGTTGTGTCACCATGGAGCTGTCTTGTCCTTGTAGCACTTAAAGGAATACTAAGCGATTTGTAAAGGACATCGTTTTTCTGCAGTCAGCATACTGTATATCCTCACGGTGCTCAAGCAGTCCACTCTGTGTGTGCACTGAAAAAATGCTGTTTTCAGGTTACAGAGCCAGGGCTGTGTGGGACACCGAGTATGCATGTACTCGCTTAACACTTTTTTTTTTAGTGAAACAGGTGGCGTTTAAATGTCAACAATCTTTCACCGATATCGCTAACTTGTTTTGTGAGCCATATTGTTCGCCAGATTGAAACCAGATGGCGAAGGGTGGATTTCTTCTTTTTCACACTTTCACTCAGCTACCACTCTCTTCCTATTGCTGACTGTTTCATTTTGTTTCTTTCACACAGCCAATGGCGAGAAAGAGGAGGAGGGAAGCGAGAGCGCCTCTACCGAGGGTGTCCAGCAGGTGGCGCCAGCTGCCCCTGAGGCAGTCATTGAGACCACCGTCCCCAAGCTGGGTCAGAACCTCTGGTAAGACCTGTGTGTGTGTGTGTCAAGTCAGAAAGAAGCGTGAGGTGTTCTGAATGGCAAACGCTTGTAAGGACTTGTAATGATTCTCCAAGGCGTTCTGATGGTGATTGTCGCACTTGTTGTGAATGAATAGGTTTGTGTGTGACACCCCGCGGGACTTTGAGGAGCTGATGGAGAATTTACATGCACAAGGAGTGAGGGAGAGCGAGCTGAGGAGCCGACTACAAGACCGGTAAGTTACTCACACACACTCACTCACTCACTCACTCACTCACTCACTCACTCACTCACTCACTCACTCACTCACTCACTCACTCACTCACTCACTCACTCACTCACTCACTCACTCACTCACTCACTCACTCACTCACTCACTCACTCACTCACACACACACACACACTCACATACTTACACTTTCTCTCTCTCTTGCTCACTCACTCATACACACAATCTCACTCAAATGCACACTCACACAGTCACTCTGTCGCTCACACACAGTCACTCTGTCGCTCACACACAGTCACTCTCTCGCTCACACACAGTCACTCTCTCGCTCACACACAGTCACTCACTCGCTCACACACAGTCACTCTCTCGCACTCACACTCACACACACACACACTCCCACACCCTAAAGCCTGTCCTGCCCCCCCGTTTGTCTCAGGTCCCAGGACATCCTTCATTCCATCCACCTGACCCGCAAGGGCAACCCGGGCCTGAAGACCTGCGACGGGCACCAGGAGCTGCTCAAGTACATGCGCAGCGACGTGCTGGAGGTGGCATCACGTCTGCAGAAGGGCGGCCTGGGCTACATGGACGACACGTCCAGTTTTGAGGAGAAAGTGAGTGGCTCTTGTCTCGTCTCCTGGGCGTTCAAAACCTCTCAGTGGAGATTTGTACAAGTTTGTTAATGTTGTTTGAACGTTGGGCTTTGCTGGTTGGAAAGCTGTTAGGAGCTTTACTTCAGAGGGTGGAGCGAGCCATACAATGCCATGGTCAAGAGATTGATCTCAAGAGTGCACATGTACTTATGTTAATTGTTATGAGTAAAAGTGTCTGCTAATTAACTAAATGTTACACTTCTGAGCTCTGTTAAAGCTAAACTGTGTAAATGTTAAGTGTAGGATCGTGTAAATGTTGCAGTGAACAGGATAACCTGTTGTCCTGAACCTGTGTGTGAGTTTATGTTAATGTTTGTGTTTGTGTTTGTTTGTGTGGTAGGTGCGGTCACTGGAGAACCTGAAGGACTTTGGGGAGTGCGTGATCACGCTGCAGGAGAGCGTCATCCAGAAGTTCCTGCAGGGCTTCATGGCCCCCAAGCAGAAGAGGAAGAGGAAGCAGGGGGGCGAGGAGCAGAGCGCCAAGGCCGAGGAGGTGGACGAGGAGAAGAAGATCGCCGAGGAGGCGCGGGTGAGTGCACAACTCTAGGCAGAGAGGAGGACATGACGCAGACGGAATTTAATGCAGAGGGTTGTTTACACCAGGGAATGATGGCTATATAACGATAGCTGAAAGTGACTCTGATGATATTGTTCTTATGTCATTGTGGTTATTCTTTGTGTGGATACTTTTTTTTTTTGCGTTATCGTTATAGTTCTCATCTTTGGTGTGAATCACCTTTTATGATGGTTCTTAGTGGACACTCTCTCCAAAGAAAGAGTCCAAAGCTAGGTGCAACATTGACATGCCAAACAAGACACGTGTTGCTCTACCTTGTCTTGGATTTATCTTTTACTGGAAGTGGCAATAATCCCCAACTTAAAATAGTGTGATGGTGAGCACATTGGAGAACAGAGAAGATGACGGGAATGATTTAATGTGCTGCAAGGCCAGACAAGACTCTTGTGTTGCCCTGTCTTGACTAGGAAAGTTTTCTTCTTTTTAGTATAAGAAATGGCATGAAACTGGATGTTTGTAGCATGTGACGAACCATCTGGAAGGACAGCCATCTTATGAAAGTTGCAGTCTGCAATTTCAATCCATTGCACTTTTGCTACCTTTCACTGGAATCACTGTTGCTACCTTTTTAAAAAGCTTGGAATTGTAAGGTTTTGTAGTTCTGAGGAATTCAAAGCTTTTGAATTCCACTGAATGAGTTACACATCTCTTAAGTCCAAAAATGCATCCAACTTAAACATCTTACATGATGTTGATAAGTTGTCATAGAATGGCTATGGCAACTCTATTTTGGCAATAATGTCAGATAGAAACTTATAATTCCAAGGGAACCATATGACATTGACTTAAGCATGTAATTCATGCTGGGCTGTGAGAAATAAGTGCTGGCTGTAACGTGGGCCTCCCTCCTGTAGGTGGCGACGGCTGTGGAGAAGTGGAAGGTGGCGATCCGCGAGGCGCAGACATTTTCCCGCATGCACGTGCTGCTAGGAATGCTGGACGCCTGCATTAAATGGGACATGTCCGCGGAGAACGCTCGCTGCAAAGTCTGCCGCAAGAAAGGTGTGTGTGTGTGTGTGTGTGATGGGGGTGGGGGGTCATTTTGTGATAAATATTGTAATTCATGTACCGTTCACTTTACATCACTGACCTTTCTCCACTAGGTGATAGTAGTGCTTGGGACACATCTCAGGTATTCGGAAAGGCAGGGTTGGAAGTAGTGGACCTCTCAGTACTCTTGAGTTCATGTGCATCGTGAGCTTAACCAGGCAGTCATGAAGAAGACCACATCACAGACAGTCCCTATCCTGATCAGTGACCCGCAGCCAACCCAACCATAGCCACCATGGTTTTTAAATGGGTTGCAGGCACCACCTCTTGGTGGTTGCGGCCCTACTCCCGGGCTAGCCTGACCCTGTGGAAGGTTCTCTCTCTCTTGGTTCCTTTTCCACCAACAGAGAACCGCCTCCGTTCTGGTTCACACTCTAGGTGTTTGAACCGTGCAGATCGTTTCAACCAAAAAATAAAATCGTTAAAGTTCAGGAACCAGTTCTCTGTTGGTTGAAAAAGCACAAGTTTTGGTCAGGGGAGGGCTCAGGTCGGTGCCCTCTCTGACCGTTGCCCTTTGCCCTTTGCCCTTTGCCCTCTTGGCCTGCAGGGGCGCTGAGGCGGCTGTCTGCGGTGGTGCTCCTGAAGGACGTTGGCCCGCCGGCGGCGGTGGCGTCCGAGTCGACCAGGCTGAGTAATGTCAGGCAGGTGCAGGTGCAGGTGCAGACGACGAAGTGCAGAGATGCAGGTCAGGACGCCACAGAGTAGATCAGACCAGGGGTCATCTATGGAGAGGGCAGCCTTTGTTTATGAGGTTTTAAGTCAAATTAGATGTGTGTGTGTGTGTGTCTTGCTCGCATAATGAGCAAAACTGCCAGTTACCTCAAAACATACAGCATATGAAAACCAGGAATCTCCACTGAAAAAAATCGACTCATCACTATATAGTGCAGAGAAATAGGGAGTTTAAAGAAGAGAGGGAGAGAAGTAAGGGTCTACTGACAGAATCTTTTAGGAAGTACTCCTCATGATACACATGCACTATGTTGTCTGAAATGGGCTTGGCATAGGTCATAGGTATGTGCTTGTGCTTAGAATTGGGTAGTCAATTTGTCTGTTTTTCTCTCTCCCCATTTTTCCTCTCTCTCTCTCTCTCTCTCTCTCTGTATCTCTGTCTGTCTCTCACTCTGTCTCTCTCTGTGTCTCTCTCTACAGAGGATGATAAGCTGATCCTGTGTGACGAGTGCAACAAGGCGTTCCATCTCTTCTGCCTGCGGCCGGCTCTCTACCGCATCCCTGCCGGGGAGTGGCGGTGTCCGGCCTGCCAGCCCGCTGTGGCACGCCGCTGCTCCAGAGGACGGTAAAGACTGCATGCCCACTCCGTTACTTCCTGCACGCACATACACTGACCAGCGCAACCGTGGCTTCCGTGTCCCATCTTGGGCGGTGGACATAGCAGTGCAGGGCCCTGATCTCTACTCTCCCCCACAGAAACTACAACGAAGACAGTGAAGAGGATGAAGACTCTGAGGAAGAGGAGGAAGAAGATTCGGACGAAGATGATGAGGAGGAGGAAGATAATGACTACAAAGCCATGGGACATAGCTGTGAGTTTGTAATGAGGGCATTTTAACACTGAGGCACTCACTCGTGCAGTAGTTGGTCAGAGCATTGGGTTTCTTTCTCGCCACAAAGTCAGTTACTCTACTCGCAAAAAGTTAGAGATATATGGCTTTCGGGTGGAATTGAATGTTTCAGTACAGAAAGAACTGAAACGTTGAACTGTTGGACATATATATTCAAAGGTCTAGAGAAGGTCACATTGAGTTCACCTGTAAAGGTTATAATGGCGTTTTAATGAAATTTCACCCAAAAGCCGAATATCCTGGACTTTTTGTAAGTAGTGTAGTGTAGTCTAACCAGAAGAACTTTCCTGAAGCTGAATTGTGTGTGTTTTGCATGCAGTGCGGCCGCGAAAAAAGGTCAAGCAGTCTTCCTCACGCTCAAAGAGCCAATCAAAATCCTCATCCAAGAAACAGACGACACCCAGCAACAAGTCCAGCTCCAGCAAGTCGAAGGGAACGAGTAGCCCTGCTGACATCGACGAGCTGGTGAGTGTGACAACGTTGACATGCTAGTGTAATACTGCCAGAAACTCTTTGTTATATTGTTATTCGAATACAATGCGCACACTATTCTATACTACTCGATCAGTTCAGAATTTAATACTGTCTGTTAAGTGTTCCATTGCATTTGTAACCTCAGGTTGGATATTTGATGCTTAAAAGAAGCCTTACAAAGTACTGTACCACTAACTGTCTATTAGTGTTATGTGGGGCCAGACTGGATGGGTGATAATTATGGTTATGGTTCTTGGTGCCTTGGACGCCTTTGTCCAGAGCGAACATGATCATTGAAAATGAACAGTTTTAAAGTAGTCATGTAGCCTAGATAAAAACATTAATAATAGTAAGACTACGTACAGAATTTAACAGACTGATAACATTGCTGTAGAAAAAAGTCATAGTAACGATAGCGCAAACAAATACAAACTGTGACTGTGAGGCCTTCCGGGCTGGTTCTGTGCTGGTGCTGGTGTCTGACTGCTGCCGTGTTGACGCAGGTGCGGCAGAGCTCTCGCTCTGGAGGCCCTCGCAGGGTGGTGGTGGAGCTGGAGAAGTGTGAGGAGATCCTTCAGAAGCTCGTCAAGTTCCGCTACAGCTGGCCCTTCAGGTATACATATGAGTGCAGACACACGTTCAGCTGCAACACACACATATGCACACACACACGCACACACACACACACACACACACACACTGAGGCCGAGGTCTACAGCTGGCCCTTCAGGTATACACATGAGTGCAGACACACGTTCAGCTGCAACACACACATACACACATGCACACACACACACACACACACTGAGGCCGAGGTCTACAGCTGGTCTTTAGAAAAATCCCACACTTACAGTTACAGAGAGTGTGCATAACTGCCTCAAGAGTCAGATGCACAGACACACCATCTTTTTTCACACCTCTGTCCTTTTAGAGAACCAGTGTTTGGAGCACACACACACTATCATTACACTTGGGGAGTGTGTATCAGGCTCTTATGGCAGTCTTACTAAAAAAATACATTTTCCCACCTGTCCATTTCGTGAACCAGTGTTTGGTGCCAAATTCAGAATTGAATTGAGAATGACTTGAGTTTGAATTGAATTTGAATTGAGGTCAAAAACAGGATGCAAAATTACAATTCAAATTTGAATTAAAGGAAGTACAATTGAAATTCACTGAAATTCAAAGAATTTAAGGGTAGTGTTTAACAATGAAGTTTCACAAAATATGTCGGATATGATCCCAACAAACACACGGCTTATAACTGAAAACAGTAATCAATTACATTTCCAAAGTAACCTTTCCAAAACTGAATGTATGTGAGATTCAACACGTTCTTCCTGTTATTTGACTGCAATTGTTTTGAATTGTCATGAATTGAATTCCACTTCCTGTCATTCCAATTCCAATTCAACTTCCTGTGGGGTGGGGCCAATTAAATTCCAATTAATGAATTGAATGGAGGCCAATTCTAGAAGTCGGAATGTTGAGCTACATCAGGAACTCACACTCACACTCACACTTCACTCACTGCTCTCCCTTTCTCCCCTCCGCAGAGAGCCAGTGTCCCCTGACGAGGCCGAGGACTACCTGGACGTGATCAGCCAGCCGATGGACTTCAGCAGCATGCAGGACAAGCTGAGCGCAGGCCGCTACCGCACGACCCAGGACTTCCTGGAGGACATGAAGCTGGTCTTCTCCAATTCCGAGGAGTACAACCAGCCCGGCAGCGCCGTGCTCAACTGCACCGTCCGCACCGAGCAGAGCTTCACCGAGCTGCTGCAGAAACACCTGCCAGGCCTCAGCTACCTGCGCCGGCGCACACGCAAGCGCCTCAGCCAGGCCGAGGCCGAGGAGGAGGAGGAAGACGAAGAGGAGGAGGAGGAGGAGAAGAAGGGGAGGGATAAAAGGGGCTTGCAGAACGGGCGAGGCTCCTCGTCTGCTTCCAACGGCCGGCGCGGCAGGAGTCGAAAGAGGGAAGAGGAGGCGAGCGAGAGCGAGGAGGACGAGGAAGACGACGAGGACGGCCGGCGGAAGAGCCGGAGGGGCGCGGGGAGGAAGGACTACCGCGAGCGGGCCGAGGAGGAAGACGATGATGCGGAGGGGGGAAGTGGGGGCGGCCGCAGCAGAACTCGAGCACGCAGGGGCGACGACGAGGACGGCCAGCGACATTCCAAGCGACAAAAACGCTCTTCGTGAAACCCAGGGTGCTCGTTATGATATTGTTGTTTTCTTACGACTTGGGTTTTTTTTTTTTCTTTCTTTTTTTTCTGTGCTATTTGTAAACAACCCCCCACCTCCCAGAAATGTAAAATTTGGACCCCTAAACCCCCTACCCCCACGATAGACCTCCCTATTTGGACCGAATTCTCTCCTACTTGTATGTTGTAGATTTTTTTTGTTCCCAATTCCTTGTATTATTTCCGTGCTTCAGGGAGGTTTTATGTTGATATTTTGACAAAGAAAAACTGATTTATATTTGTAATGGCATTTATTATCAGTGACTTTTTTTCAACTGATGAAGCAAATTTCCTGAGGGAAAAAAAAAAACTAAAAAAAAAACAAACAAAAAAAACAAAACTAAAGAAAATCTAAAATTTGAAAGTGATCTCATTGAGCTCTTCAAAACAGTTTATTTTGTTCTTTCGACTTGTTCCCTTTTAGACCTCACTTTATGCTCTCTCTCTCTCATGGTAAATACCTCCTATAACAAATCCTGCAATTGCCTCATAGCCAATATGTCAGTAATTGGGTCTTCTGTTCTCTGTTTGGTTGCATTATCGTTGTTTTGCTGTTCCATCAATATTGCTGGGTTCTAAAGCTTAAGCTTAGAACCCAGCAGGATTATGACCAACACATCATCTTCAGCACCGACCAGTTCTAGCATCGTAGAGATTCTCCAGAACCACAACAGCGAGAGAACCAAACCGAACTGCACGTCTCAGGTTAGCTGAAGTGGTTCAGACGGATCCTACCCAAATTACCCTAATACCTCCACCCACCTAGTTTGTTGTTATCAGCCATGTCACTAGAGAGCTTTGGAAAATTAAAATGGTCAATCTTGAAGTATGCAACATCAGTCTGCGTTTAAACAGTCTTCAGTGTTTGTTTTGTTTTATTTTCTTTTGTTTTGTTTTTTTGACAATAAAGACACAATGAGTATCTTTTTTTTTTTGCTCGGATTTCCTCCATCTTTCTCCTTCATACATTTACGTTGTCTTCAACAGTAGAGACAAATTCGAGAAAGCAGACTGGGGTCATGAGATTATTATTATTATTATTATTATTATTATTATTGTTATTGTTGTTATTATTTGTCCTTAGTTGCCAGAGCTGCTTTACACCACTCCTGTCTCTCACAGGGCACTACTTTAGTGTGTTACATACGTGTGTCTTACATGGCCAGTCAGTCAGTGCATCTTCCCTGGGAACTGAGGTGTTCTCTAAAAGCTGAAGTTGGGAATGTATCCCTACATGTATAATAGTGCCAGCAATGGTACATATAAGTCTCGTGATCTCTTAACTCCCATTGCATTGCAGCGCTTGTTTTGACTCTTGTGTCCGAGGTCGGACGGTTGGGTCATCATTTGTTACACTTGTTTTGGGTCTGGACTAGATCAGCCCCATTGGTGATGGCTCTTGGCCTTGAAAACAATGCTCAACTTAGTGCTAACACAACACAGCACTGATTAAACCTTTGACTATAGTACGTCTCAATTGTGACAGGATGCTTTTACTAACATGTAATGATTTAACTGATCCATCAGATTGCAGTGGTGTCTGTTAAAATCCAAGTATAGCCATTGCTGCGTGTTTTAAAATGTAACTCTTTTATTGAGTGACCAAGATGGCACCATACCTGTTTCTCACATACAGAACAAGCCATTAGTTTTGTTTAATAAATGAAAAAAGAACGAAGGATCCTCAATTGTTATACAGTGATCATGTAACTCTTTCCCTCTTACCAGCAGAGGGCACACTAACCCCACAGTGTGCACATTTAGGTCCTGATGAGGACGTGTTCACATCAAGCACTTATCAAGAGCAAGCATCTCCCAACAGCCTCGTCTCTTGTCAGATACCTAACTTGAGTCCCACTGCGTTCCTCTGGTCACAGATCAGTGCTTTAAGGGCTTCCACAGTTCTCATCATTTCTGGCAGCTTGTCCATCCGAAGCAGCAGTGCTTTAACGTAGACCTGTCGGGCTCCCTGCCACTTGATTTTGGTTTTAAATCAGAAGCCTCACAGCTTTGTGCAAGCCATAGAATATGGTGAGGTTCAGCTGAGGTATAACCCGAGACTTGTGTTTCAACAGCAGAAGTAAAGGAGTTGGTTGCCCCCTTAGTCTTGACCTTAAACTACCTGCATCAGCAAATTGCCCCACGTCCCTGTGCCTGGTCTAAGGTTGCAAATATCTACGTTGTATGGCTTTCATCTTTTATCATCACAAAGGATTGCGTGATATTCCTTATCGACCAATCAGATGAAAGAAGTGGGGAAGAGGACCTGGAATTCAGGAATCTGGCGCCTGTGTGGTCCAGTGTGTGTATGGGGGGTGAGGGAGGGGGGGGGGGGTCATTAATGTAAATGTTCTCCTTCAGACAAATGGGGCTGCAAGTCTATGACTGCTGTTTCTGTTTCCCCTGCAGTTGTATTTATGGGTCTCGGGAGGCAGAGGTCTGATGGCGTGGTGGAGAGTTTGCCGGGGGTTACGCTTTTGGGCTGGGAGTCGAGACGCATCGTTTCTACAGGAAGGGGATGCTGAGCAAATATTATATGTTCCCCATAGAACCCCCCCCCCCCCCCCACATACAGACACACACACACACCCCTCTCACTTTGGAAGTTTCATTCATTTGGAGTGTTCTATTTATGTTCTGTTGGAGGTGTAATTGACCCGTCGTCACTGCCACGTGTAAACCTTTTGATTATTATATAATGTGTGGAGAGGGTTGGGGTGACTGTGGCTGCAGCATTGGAGAGGGATACTTTTCTTTACTTTTTAATAAAATATTCTCCAATCACAGCCTTGTGGAGTATTTTATCAAATTTTCTCTGTGTCCTGCTGCTTGGTTTCTCTCTCTCTCTCTCTCTCTGTCCTTTTATTCTACCTGTCCTGTCCTCTTAATCTGGGCAGCTGTATATTAATGCTATTTCACTGTAAAACAGCTTTTGACTCACTGATGAGGGTATGTGTGTGTGAAAGGAAATCTGCAATCTGCTGTAGTCATGATATGAGGATGAGGGTTTTTACGCCCCCAGTTACTGACCCTCTGTGTGTGTGTGTGTGTGATTTTTGGAACCTGCGGTCTCTTCGTGCTTCCCAGTTCCCCCCTACTGCTATGGGATCTCTTGTTTTGCCAGAATGAAAAAAAAAAAACGAGAGACTGAGGCAGAGGAAGAAACACCATTCATTCTATTTTAATTGCGGACACACTTATTATTCTTGGCCTTCAGGTGGCTGCAGGTAATTAGGCTTCCCACTTGCCGGGCACTCTCCAGATTTTCCACTGCACCGGAGACACAGACAGAGAAAGAGAGAGAGAGAAAGAAAGAGAGGAAGAAATAAAGAGGGGAGGAAACTCACTAAGAGGAGACAAACAGAAGAGAACGAGAGTCATAGGTCAAGAGAGAATAAGTCTCTGCTCGGAAGGAGAGACAGAGAAAAAAAATCAATGCTAATGAAAGGCTCAGACATGAGTTTGAGGAGAGGTATGTGTGCCCTGATTCAACTGACGCAGAAAGGGTGGATATGAGGAGACAGGAGACCGAGACTTTTCGACGCATCACGCTAGTTGGCGTTTAGGGGCAAGTGCAGGACAGTGTGGTGTCTTTCACTCTCCCCCTTTAACCTTTTGGCCTGTTTCACACGTGCAATGTGTGTGTGTGTGTGTGTGTGTGACACACAACACGTGATACAGGGCTCTTACCAGTTGCAAAGAAAAGCACCAAGGTTGGATTGGAGCTCAGTTCCATATGATAGTTCTTGCTTTATTTGTGCTTTATTTGACATTTTTTCACATTTCAACAGATCTTCAGTGTGTGGTGTTTGTGGATTTCCTTTAAAAAAAAAAAAAAACATTGAAGCATCCTCTGTTGGGTTAAATGAACAGAGTGCAAACGCACTCACAGAGGCAACACAAAGACTATCGCATTTGTAATCGCTCCCCCTCTGCTCCGTCTTTTGTATTGTTAATCATACAGTTGGGTCTCATACATTTTAAAATATGACGATTTGCACTGTTTTACATTTACGGCCCACAATTGTGTTTGCTCTCCTCTGAATGCTGAGTGGGTGTGCAGCAGATCTGGGACCACACCAAGCTGACTCTGAAGCAGTCTACAAGCCACAGCCTTCCTATCTTTATTATTTCTCAACAGAGCCAGGACGTTTACTTATTTTTCTTTACAAAGACCTGTGTGTGTGTGTGTGTGTGTGTGTGTGTGTGTGTGTGTGTGTGTGTATGTGTGTGTGTGTGGTCAGACTCAAGTCAGACGGTGGCTGCTTGCACACACATAAACAGGCAGACACACAAAGGCGTCTATGTTTTATCGCAGTCACCTCAGACAACAAGCCCCAAACACTGGGGGAAACATACACCCACCCACTCACACGCACACACACACCCTAACACACATGCAGACAAATACACACATATATTTACAGACTTGGTGAAATAACAGTGTCTCTTACATCTGGCTCCAGGTTCTCATCTTAAAAACATTCACTTCCCAATGAGGGAAAACACACTGCAGGCGTCCGAGAACTTAGCGGTTTGATTCAGAGTTCAGAGGTCAAGGGTGACTTGTGAGTGCATCACTCCCCAGTGACCTTAACGGTGACCTTTTGCCCCAATGGTGCCCAACCTGCTTCTGTGTCTCTTTGTGCACACATTCATTCTCTGGAAATTGACAAGCTAAATTATGCACGTATTTCAAACATTATGGTGTATGAATGTATTTTTTGTACATTTTATCCTTTATTTAGATAGGACGTAGTAGCAGAGAGACAGAAAATAAGTGGGAGAGACTCGGTAGTGGGAAATAACCTGAGTCCAGGTCCCTGTAGGCTATTGGACATGCACACGGCTACTGCGCACACCACAGTTACCTCAGACAGACTGATATATTTTTGTATGCTTTGGGAAGGGGAGGGGTAGTTCTCAAAATATATTCCCTACTCTACTGTCAATGTCATATGTATGTATATGAATTGTACTGTTATGACCATATGAGTACAATTGTTTGAGGTTCTGTAAGCGAAAAGTGTGTGTCAGTGTAAGTGTAAGGGTGCTGGTGCTGGTGCTGGATAGTATATGTATGGGTGTGTGTCCGCGTGTCCGCATGTTCACGTGTTCGCGTGTCTGCTTGAGCAGGACATCAGCCAGCCTGCGTGTGTGCAAGCGTGTCTGCGTATGGGCCCATAGACGTCTGTGTTTTCCTATATAATTGTGTGTGCATGCATATGTAATTGGCTCCTTGCATGTGTAACGGTCTGCATATATTACCTTCCGTTCGGTACTTGGATGTATAAGGATGTCTGTGTAAGTAGAACGGTTTCTGTTGGTCTAACCGTGTGTGTGTGTGTGTGTGTGTGTGTGTGTGTGTGTAGAGAGAGAGAGGAGAGAGTGCAAGCATGTGCGTATGCATGTTTGCGTATAGGAGAGAATGCATGTGTGTAAGTGTCTATGTGCATATGTGTGTGTGTGTGTGTGTGTGCGTGCGTGTG
>NC_085006.1:14317195-14332195 GCF_963854185.1 Sardina pilchardus | reverse complement strand
CTCTGATATTGGGTGACGTTTTTATGTCCTGGATTAAGAAGAGCGAACGGAGCGACAGCACACGTGTCACCCAAACTCAGACGGAGGGGAGGAGAGAGAGAGATCAGAGAGAGGAGCAAAGATAGACAGAGAGGGAGGAGAGGGAGACAGATCAGAGAGAAGGAGCAAAGATAGATGGAGAGGGAGGGAGGGCAAAGCAGCCAAGTGTTTAATGCCTCCTCTCTCTCTTTCTCTCTCTCTCTCCCTCCCTCCCCACCTCCTTCTCTCTGCCTCTACTCTTTGAACGCCGCTGAAAGCAGGTCATGATGCTGCATCGTTTTCTCGACTTTGTTGTCGTTTCTCCGCGCTCTCTCTTTCTCTGTCTCTCTTGATCCCTTGCCCTCCTTTTCTCCGCTGAGACGCTGGTACTGAAGATTAGAAAGAGGGGTGCTGCTTGGCAACCAAATCAAAATGGCAGGGTCCTCTCTCTCTCCTTTCTTCTTCTCTCTCTCTCTCTCTCTCTCTCTCTCTCATTCCCTCTCTCTCTCGCTCTGTGTTAAGCATGACCTACATCATCATCTCTGTCTTTCCCCTCTTTTTCATCTACTCCTCTTCCTCTCTGTAGCAGTGACCCAAATCCTGCTGCGCTTGCCTGTGATCTCAGCTTCTCCGACACTGCCGGGATAATATCGCGCCGGCGCCGGCGCTGCCACGGCACCCGTTTTTGTCGCTCCTGTCACTTTGCCGCCCTGTCGTGTCATTGTCCCCCCCACCCCGCGCCGCCACTGTCACGTCACGCCGCGTCACATCGCTTTGAACTGTGGCGCGGTGGGAGGGGAGGGCTGAGGAAGACATGTGCCATCGGCCGACACCAACAGCGGAGCTGGATTACAATCTAGGTCGCCTGCCCCTTGTACTGCAAGCCCGCTTTCCACCAAAATTGCTTTGAACTACAAACGTTTCCACAACAGAAATATATATTGCCCCCCTTTTTTTTCATTATTTTAAATCTACAGGGCCATCCAAATCAATGGAGTTTTACACTCACAGCTTTTACACCCACTTAAACTGTTTCCATTCCAGCTTGTGAGATCCTGACAGAGGGTGAGCGTGTGGAGGAAAAGAGTGAAGGTCAGGAGAGCATGTGTCTTCTTCCCCAGAGATCAAAGGCACTGCCGCCGCGGACGCTTGCTAATATCAGATGAAACACACCCTGCTGAAGATGATACACTCGGTATCAGTGCAGAGCGACGAGCAAATCTCTAGTTCTGGCTGGAGCTCTCTCTCTCTCTCTCATTCTCTCTCTGTCCTCCTCCATCTTTTCTTTCTCTTCTTTCTTTCAATCCTTCATCATGTGTGTACACAGCGCATGCTGTGCCTGGCACTGCACAGGGCATCCAAGGTCCACATTCTCTTCCGTTTTTTAATCCAATAACGTGTGTGTGTGTATGTGTGTGTGTGTGTGTGTGTGTGTGTGTGTGTGTGTGTGTGTGTGTGTGTGTGTGTGTGCACGCACACGTGTGTGGATGAGAGTTGAAAGGGAAGTGCGAAGCACTCGGATGAAAGTGGGAAGCTCATCAGCGTTTGTCTGTGTGTGTATGTGTGTGTGTGTGTGTGTGTGTGTGTGTGTGTGTGTGTGTGTGAGGCCGAGTGAGTGTGTGAGAAAGGGAGATGGACAGCTCCTCTGATAGGCCTGCTTATGAGATGAAAGAGCCTAGATAAGAGAAGCTGATCCTGACTGGCAAATGGATGGACAGGAGAGAGAGTCTCGCTGGAGTCACTGTTGCGCTCTCTCTCTCTCTCTCTCTCTCTCTCTCTCTCTCTCTCTCTCTCTCTCTCTCTCTCTCACACACACACACACACACAAGCTCATAAAGGTGTGTTTACAGTGCCGTGCATAACACATCATCACCATCAGCATGATGCCCGCTGTGTCTCTCTAGCTTCCATCTACATCACAATCTATGCCTTCCATCTGTGACGCACCGACGTCTATCAAGGCAAAGTCATCAATCTGCTGAAAAATAAATAGTCCTAAACTGTAGACCAGTAGATTCAGATGCCAATCACCCCTGCTTTCTTTGGTACAAGGGACTCCTGGCTCATCGCAGATTTACATCAGTCTACTACTGGCAGTCAACTTACAGTCCTCTTGTCCCAGGAGTCTGGTAGCTCTCCTAATCACTTGTCTCCAAGTTGCGGTAATTTTGAACATTCAGGTTGCTTTGGGACATCACAGAAAATTTCAACAAAGAGTTCACTGTTTCGACAGGATTTGCTAAAAGCATTCAGGAAAAGGGAAAAACTTTTTTTTCCCTTTCTTTTTGAGGGGGGGCTATTCTGGGAATGTCTGAGAGTATTTATTTGAAAAATATTTTAGGAGATATTTTAGCTCTGCCGCTTCCCCTCTCCGACGTTTCGCTGCAATGTTCCACTGAGATGTTTTTATTCACCCAAAACTATTTTTGGCCACAGCAGACCCCAACATTTACTCTTAAATCGTTACAAAGAGGAGTCTGAGAGGTAGAGGAAAAAACAGGTAGAGGGAGAAAAGGTGAACGATAGTGTGGGAGGGAGAGCAGAGAAATAGAAATAGGGGGGATTGAGAGAGAGGAAAGGGGAGAGAGACACAAAGTCTGTACAGTATGGTGTCCACTGTTTGGTAAACATTACTGTGATGGAGTGCTGTCACTACGGTTGGGTATGTGCTCTGACTGCCATTCCAACGACCCTGGCTCTTTGGTGTTGTGGTCAAGCTGCAGGTTTGGTATCCAGCAGGAGGCCTGGGTCTGAGGCCAGCAGGAGTGACTGCTCCCTCCCTTCGCTGCAATTGCCATGTGTATAGTGTGTGTGTGTGTGTGTGTGTGTGTGTGTGTGTGTGTGTGTGTGTGTGTGTGTGTATGTGTGTGTGTGTATAGTATGTGTGTGTGGTTGTATTTGGGTGTATGTGTCCTGTTGGTCTGAAAATATACACTATATACTGTAAACGACAACCAGCATGTCCGAGTAGAAGGAAAAAAAGATGCCTCGAGGTTTTTTGTGTGTTTATTTCATTCGTTGGTGAGTGAGTTGAGACACACTCTACATGGCTCTGGTGTATACATGTGACAGTGTCCTATGAGGCGCCCCCTGGGTCATGTATCAAGAAAGGCGTGCTCAAATGAATGAAAAGCTTATACAATGTTTTCCTGCACATACAACTTAAATGCCAGTGCATATTCTACTTTTTCTTGCTTGCATGGAAATGTTGCACATACACGACTGCTTGATGTAAAAGTGGTGTATGTGCAAAGTATATGTGTGTGAGCTTTTTTATGATCATGCGAGGATAATGTTATGTTCAATACTGCAACGTAGTACTGTTGCATTACATTGTTTCCTTTTTATAACGTTTAAATCATTCTATAATTGTTCAGATTGTGTAGATGCGGGCCCTGTCCCCAGTAAACCAGGTAAATACAATATATACATAATTATTTCTCCGTTTAGCCCTTCCATCCACATTAAAAAGGCATACTTCAACACCAAACAAACTCTATACTTTTCGAAAAGCGCTCTCCAAGGTGCATAAATTTCAAAAGGCCGGGTTTGCGTGGTGTTAAAAAGTCTACAAAAGAGACTCACATCCCAAACAAATGCTGGATCAAAGCAAAAGTCAAAGCAATAATGACAAAAAAGTCTGCACACTAGTAGCTCCTGAGCAACTATTTAAAGTGTAATTCCAGAGTAATTTGAACACAGGGTCTTTTTCACCATGACAAGAAGTCGAACACTAGCCTGATTGCCATCGACTTTCAAGGCTCTGCGAGACTTTAGTCTGACCAAGAGTCTGTGCTAAACGGTTTCTCCAAGCGCTTGGTTGACCCGCCTCCTTTAAGTGCCTCGATTTGCTACTGGTCGATGTCAGAAAGGGGTTTGCCGAGTTTAAACCAATAACAACGCTCTTTCCTCTGCCTTGAACAAGCCTCTACCCAGAGCCGTTGGAGCTGCTCAGTTGATTGGTTCTCGACCAAAGGGGGCAGTTCCGCGGTTTTGCGGAATTCAGAAATCCTGGCCGATGAGCAGTTGGCCAGACCAGCGACAGCAACGCCGAAGGTGTTATGCTACGTCACTGGGAGGGCGTGCCAGGCTAGTCGAACACCCCCTCGAGAACTAGATTACGTTGATCGAAGGAGTACCCAGTTTAAACGGTTTTGGCGCTTACAGCCCAAAAGGCTAACAGTGTATTAAAGTGTAACTCTGGAAAAAATGGACCAAAGGATGTTTTTTCTGAATGAAAATACATCAACTAAGCCGTGGAGACGTTATATTTAGTTGATCAAGCATTACAGAGCTAGCATCATCAAAAGCTAGAGACCGGCGCAAGGTTCAGCGCTGTTTGAGCAATAGGCCTAGTGTTCTAAAAAAAAATGCTATTTTGAAAGTGTTTTGCTCGCTGCCCCTAGCTAATCCATTGTGCGATTTTGGCCACTAGCTTTTTCCGGTCCTAGGTCTGTAGTGCTTGATCAACTAAAAACGTTTCCACGGCTTAGTTGATGTATTTTCATTTAGAAAAACACCCTTGGTCCATTTTCACCGGAGTTACACTTTAAGGGCAGTGCCCTAGGCCTACATGTATCCAAACCACCATTTTTTTTACCCACTAATAATAGCACTAAACGTAAACGTTCCTGTAAACGTACTAAGTTCTTGATGCTTCGTTTTATGTGTATTCATACCAGGGACTGAAAATAGATTCGTTTTGGGCAAAAACATAATTTTTTGTGTTCCTGTTGCAGTGTTCCAAGCCTTCTCTTCTAAATTCAGTTATTAAGTGATGATGTAATAATGGGATAATAAATCTCATTCTAGGTCAAACGGCTTTCAGAGCCGCTCATTTTTCTCCATAGACCGTAAAATAAAAAAAAATTTCTGCTATTCAGAGTAGCCTTTAAACAATTTGTCTCACTTGTTGCTTCAACCTAATAAAATCCTATTTTTCACAGAAGCCTGGACATTACCCTTGATTGTATCATCTGGCTCCACAGCTACATTAATTAACTCTGTTAAAGTTAAGCGATTTTGTTTTACTCTTACTAAAACAGAGGTTGTGATGTTGACAAGGTACACAAGTTGCGAAAACCGGCTGGCAGCACTTGTAGGCTAAACGTTTTTTGTCGAAAAAGCTGTTGGACCTGTGACGTTGGACTTAACATCCGAATAGTTAGAAATAGAATATTGTAAAACATTCTATCTAGAACATATGCAACATTTAAAGTTCAAGACACTACCAACAATAAACACAGTGTTGAGTCATATCATACAAAACAATGTGGATGGAGATTGTTTTCACCTCAAATATGTGTATTTATATTTTCCCGGCTTAATGTGGGCGGGGCCACAGTTGAACTGTCAATCACATGCAGCAGAGCTGTGAGCCTTTTATTGCGTCACAATACAGAACCCGTAGTAACTGACATTCTGATCAAAATAATATGACCATACATCTATGAGATCACTCTGCTTGAAGGCCTTACACATGTTGGTGTCATATGATGTATGCATAAATGTGTGTGTGTGAGACAAAAGGGAGGGAGGGGGGTATGTGAGTGGTGTGTGAACTCAAACTAGCGCATTTTCATGGAAAGCATCTCTTTGGGGCCTGCAGCTTTTCAGTGGTCTCATTTACACATCAAAAAGAGCCAGGAAGGGAATAGCACTCTGGGGGGTGGGGATCACAGTAACGAGGGATGCTTTATTCTTTCTCCCTCTCTCTCTTTTTCTCTCGTACTCCCTCTTCTCTCGCCGGCTCTCCAGTCTTTCTCTCCCTCTCTCTTTCTCTCACTCTTGTTCTCTCTCCACCTTTACTTCTCTCCTTTTCTCTTGCCACACTCCCCTCCCTTCCCCACTCCATCTCTCTCACTCCCTCTGTTCCTCTCATTGTCCCTCCTTCACAGTGGTCAGGGGTGTTGGCAATGCTGAAAGTGGGAGGGGGCCATCCCATAATATCCCCTGTAATGAGACACATGGCAGGAGTGTGAAGTATCTCTCTACTCTCATACACATTCAGCTCACCGTCTGGGCTGGATGAGCGCCATGGCGACAGAACAACAGAATATTTCAGCTGATTTATTTATGATTTATTTTTTTTAATGGGAAAAAGGATGGTTTATTCACTTTTGCTTGTGTGTATGTTTTACGAGAGTGTACATGATATGTGTGTGTGTGTGTGTGTGTGTGTGTGTGTGTATGTGTGTGTTTGTTAATTGCAGGTGTTCTTGACAGCATCACTCTCTCCCAAAGTACTTGTCTTAAGTCATGGTCACTGATACCAGCCCTGGAGGACAACACTCTCCCTCCTCGTGTCCCTCACCATGTTATTCTCTCTCTCGAAACACACACACACACTTCTCTCTCATCCCTCCCCGTCACACACACATTCACTCTCTTTTCCCTCCCCCCGCCCCCCCCCACACACACACAAACACACACACTATTTCCCCTTACCCCCTCTCTCACACACACACACACACACACACACACACACACACACACACACACTCTCTTTCCCCTTAATCCCCCCTCCCTCTCATAAACACACACACAAGCTATTCTCGCCCTCATTCTCCCTCTCATACACCAGTGTGTGTTAGTTAGTTCTGTAGTTTTCCTCCGAGCTAACTTGACTGTGAGCTTTGACTCAGCTTCTCTAGTAGTGGACAACCATACCGTCCTCATCACACTGGTCAAAAACATCAGCGTGGCTCTCGACTAGGCTCCGACGACTGACCCCTGTTATCTGTTATCTAAATACACTCTCTAGCGCAAAACAAACATTTTAACAACATCTGCAGTCCTAGACTACTACCCTCGCATCACAGACACATACACACACACCCACAAACACACACGCACTCGCACACACACAGAAATGCTATCTTATCAGTGGAGTTGAGTAAGATGTGTCCTTGGCCGTGTTTGAGCCTGGTGTGTGTGTGTGTGTGTGTGTGTGTTGGGGAGGGGAGGGGAGGGGGTGTAGGGGAGCTCTGGGGAGTTGAGTAGAACATTTCCTGAGCTGGTTGTGGAGTGTGTAGGGGTAGTGAGTCAGGAGGCCGGAGGGAGTTTATTTACACTCATGACTGTACACACACACACACACACACACACTCTCTCTCTCTCTCTCTCTCTCACTCTCACTCCTCTATCCTGCTCTTGCTCTCTTACAGCTGTTTACTTTCCCCCCTTTTCTTTCTACACTCATTTCACACATTCATACACATACACAGACACCAACTATTTTGTACAACATAACACATACTCCTCTCTTGTTTTGAGAGTTTTCATAAATATTTCACATAAATATTTACATTATTTCCCTCTTGCTGTCTCTTGACGTAGAGGCTACATTAGTGTGCTACACACTGGCATACGCTTGAACATGTATACACACACACACACACACACACACACACACACACACACACACACACACACACACAGAGAGAAACAGAGCAAGAGTGAGTCTCTTCTAAACATTAGAGCCTCCCTGTCGTGATGTTCTCCAACACAAACAGTGGGATTTTCTGTAGGATGGTTAAATGTAACCTGCGGTTGTTTCAGAGCGAGATCTCCGCGCTGTCTGCCAGACCCCAGACAATAGCAGGAGTGGAGACAATGACCTGGGCCAGGACGCAGCCCCCTAAAAAACGACCAGGTCCAAGAACACGAACTCAACACCAGAAGAAACATTCCTGCAGCACCCCAAATTACCAACCTGGAGGAATTCAAACCCAGAAGTTTACAGCATTGTTTGCTAAACATCACTCATGCAATGGCAGAGGATCTATTGACATGTGGGTCACAAATTTGTGTGGTGCTGTCAGTCATATTGGAGTCTGCGGTGTGGGCAGCAGCAGAATGCCTGAAGGATCAGTTCTGGTTCTGGTCCACGTGCTGATATAGCAGAACAGGACGACAGAGAGAGAAAGAGAGAGAGAGAGAGAGAGAGAGAGAGAGAGAGAGAGAGAGAGAGAGTAGGAGTGTTTAGTAAGCACAGATTTATATGATTCTGACGGAGTGTCAGTGGGCCATCTGAGCATATGTCACATGTGCTAGGTGGAAATGTGTGACGGTAATGTTTTAAAAAACTACACCAACATAAATAATCATGTTTTATGTGAGTAGAGTTTAAAAATGTTGTGTACGTAGTGCATGGTTTGGCATGAAGATTGTGTTGAGCTCCTCCAGTACAGAGAAATCCTTTCCTGCACCCCCTAAAATCTCAGTTCACTTCTGTTTTATAAGCAGGTCCAGCTAAACAATTGAGCTACACATAGCATTTCAAAACCATGCTGACATTACAATTGCCATTTCTGCAATTTCGTGTTATTAATTGAGCTGTGTATTTAGCCTACTCAAAGGGGCCCCATAATTATTGACTTAATTCGTTCACTTGACAACTTCAACTGCGCCCATTTATAGGTATACAACCTCCTTTAATGAATTCACGTTGACTGAAATGATGTTATTGTTAACTGCAGATGAGGCCCAAAGCAGCAGGCTGGTCTCCTTATGCTCGTCGCTTCAGACGACTGGCCACTCCGGGTGAAGTCATGACATCTCGGGCCGGGAAGGTGAAACACAACACCCCCGCCACCATCACGTCTTTCCATGGCTTCACTGCCCTTCGCGCAGCAACGCGGACAGCGACACGGAACAAAATTACCCTGTAATTTATTCGGGCAATGTTTTCCACTTGACTGATGATGTGACGGTGTAGCCCTGAGGGTGAGGAGGGACTTGACCTCACTCCCAAGGTGTCCCCCTCGCCACACATCACAGAGGCCTGGCCCTCACCACGAACCTGCTAATCCCTGATTACAAATACGATCAAGCACTCACGCTACGCACTCTAATTACCTCAGTATTCAGAAATTAGCTAGACCCAGTGTCTGCGTTAGAAAAACCTGGAACTCTCCCAGTAGCCTACAATTAAACAGCATCAATAAGATGGCAAAATCGCGCTGCGTCTCGTCTGTGATGATCTGGACAGCGTGCTATTCAAACTCAGTCGGATCTCCGGATCAAGCATGGCAAAAAAACTGGCGTTATTTGCATGGCTAGGCGAGATCAAAGCGACACGGAGAAGGGAGACTAGCATGCTAGAGCGGCACACAAAGGGCGCACCAGAAGGGCTTTAGTCGACTCCTTAATGAAACGTCTGACTCGGACAATTTAGGGGTGGCGAGGCGAGCTGTATTAACTCGATGTCTCGTCTGTCGCACGTTTTTAGATATTCTCTTTGAGGTCTTATTCAGCAAAGTCTCAGGGGGAAACACAGGAGTCGAGAGCGCTCCGAGGAACAAGAATTTAACGGTCGAATCATATGCTGGTGTTGAAATCTGAAGTGTAGAAGCTAATCTAACGGCACACATTGTACTATCAAACATTTAAGTTGGCTATGCATATTAATAAAACTTCCGTTCGCATTACATGAGGAAAGAGAAGCTGAAATTCTTCCTTTCTTTAACAGATAGGCTACTATGTTTAAGAGGAATGGTTTGCCTGAAGGTCTGTTAAGAATCCCAATAATAACCTCTCATACCCGAAGACGAAGGGGGAGCAGTACTAGGGCACGGGACGGTAGCAGGCTTTACGCATCTGTTTGCGCCGGGGCTATTCATGGCGAGTCTATTGAAAGCTGTGGCTGAATGAGGCTTTCATGTCCATGATTTGCATATGAACCAGGACAAGCTTTTAGCTGCTAACTTAAACCACTTCGCCCTAAATATTTGCATTGCTTTGACGCAGCCGGTTTAATCTGACCATGTTAGAGGGGTTAAAACCTCATCGGATAAAATGTGTAACTTTATGTGTCTCCCCAGTTCTCAGTGCAATGAAAGAAATGTTTATTTTTATAGGTGGTTTGTGAATAGGCTGGACGCCATTCACTGGGAGAAAGAACCTGATTCGATTCAGATAACAAGCGATTAGGGTAATAGAGAATTCTTCCCGTGGAATTCCAGTGAGACGTCAATGGACTTCACATGAATAGCTGACTTCTGTTTGCGCCACTTAAACGCAAGTGCTGGCTACATTGACCGGCATTTGGGCATGCTAAACATACAAAAGACCAGGCACCGTTTTCTCAGACACCTTCACACATGTCTCTTTTACTGGTGATAGTTTGCATTCTTGCGTTTACGGATCGGACATGGTTGCTTTTATCGTTGATTTGGAGAGGGAGAAGTTGGGTATACACACTAATACAGGCGCGCACACATACAGAGAAAGAGAGAGCAAGCTTGAGAGAGACACCGATAGATTGCCGCTGTGGCACGGTGCAAACTGATAACTCAGCCACATGTTTAAACATACCACTCTCATGACAGCCTTTGCACAAATAAGCCAATTCGGTATTTTTAAATTCAGGCGGGCAGATTGTTTTCACACGTGGCGATATCCCGCCTACACTCATTATTTTATCTAGAACTAATAATCCGCTGAACTAATGGTCAGGATTACGTAAATGGCGCTCACACCATGCACGTCTTCAAACACGTAAAACAATGAAGGACCATGAAAACCATGACATATAGTTGAAAATATATAGCGCATTTATTATCTTTTTCTAGAACAACATTAAATTTGTAAAGGCACTTCCCTTTCATTGGCTCTCAGAACTGTGAATAGAACTCAATCATCTGACAAACCAAAACAAATAGAAATTAAATATGTACAATAAATAACGATAATATATCTTACATTTACACATACTGAAGTGTTTTATAGAGTTTTCAAAAGTACACATTCTTGTTTTCATAAACCCATGCAAGGTAACCTTGCTTTGCAAATAAGTATTATAAACAGCCTGCATATCTGAAAGTTTTTTTTGTATCTGAATTTGTTCCATTGCATGTTTACTATGAGTAATATAGAGTTTTCCCTTAATTTTGTTCAGTCTTTTCCCAGAGTCAACTGACTCTTTCAATGCCCCGTTCAAACACATGTGATGACAATGTCAGTGACAGTCTGACATAAAAATGTCTTCAGTTCATTTTTGGGAGAGGGCAAATCACCCCCAATCTGCTCCCAAACTGTCCCTTTCAGATGAGGTCAAAAAGTCTCCCTTTGCAGCTTTGTGCATTCAGACTCACAACACAAACACACATGCACCCCTCCTCAAAACACACACATACTCTCTCGCTTGCTCTCACACACACACACACACACACAAGCAGCTCGCCTTTTAAACATGAGCAGGTCCGTCCAGGTAAGGGTCAGTCTTGGACATGTGTAGCACCACCGCAGGAGACTTGTAGTGGCAGTGCGTGCTGTTACACCCGGGCACGCCACCTCCACCCCCGCCACCACCACCACCTCCTCCTCCACCTGCGCCTCCTCCGCCCATGCCCACCACCAGCCCCCCGGGCACCACCCCTCCGCAGGGCTTCCTGTTGCTAGTCCTCTCCGCCAGCTTGCGGCTGCACAGGCCCTGCCACGTCTGCAGCGTCTTGGAGCTCCACACCCAGACGCCGCTGGTGATGCCCACCACCAGCGACATGAAGATCTTGAGCATGAAGACGCCGACGGTGGGCACCGACTCGACCAGCGAGCAGTCCTCGCTCCGGCGGCCCGGCAGCCCCGCGCACTTGGCCTCCAGGCCGCGGAACGCCCAGTAGTCCACGTTGAGGCGCTCGTAGAAGTAGCAGACGATGACGCAGGTGGCCGGCACCGTGTAGAGGATGGAGTAGACGCCGATCTTGACCATCAGCTTCTCCAGCTTGGCCGTGTTGGTGCCCTCCGTCTTCATGACGCGGCGGATGTGGAAGAGCGCCACGAAGCCCGACAGCAGGAACGAGGTGCCCGCCACCAGGTAGAAGGACAGCGGCACCAGCACGAAGCCCGTCAGCGCGCCCACGTCCATGCTGCCCACGTAGCAGAGCCCCGTCAGCTCGTCGCCCGCCACCTTCCTCATGGTGAGGATGACGATGGTCTTGAGCGCGGGCAGCCCCCAGGCGGCCATGTGGAAGTAGGAGCTGTGCGCCTCGATGGCCTCGTGGCCCCACTTCTTGCCGGCCGCCAGGAACCAGGTGAGCGTGAGGATGACCCACCAGATGGAGCTGGCCATGCCGAAGTAGTAGAGGATGAGGAAGACGATGGTGCAGCCGGTGCTCTCCAGGCCCTCCTGGATGATGTAGAGCTCGCCGTTCTCGCGGTCGCAGGCGATGTTCTCGGCGCCGGCCACCGAGCGGATGATGAAGGCCACCGAGTAGACGTTGTAGCACATGGAGAGGAAGATGATGGGCCGCTCGGGGTACTGGAAGCGCTGCGGCTCCAGCAGGAAGGTGAGCACGGTGAAGGCGGTCGAGACGAAGCAGAGCGTCGACCACACGGCCATCCACACGAAGGCGAAGTCCTTGTCGCGGCGCGACCAGAAGACGTCCACCGCCGGCGAGCACCGCGGCGCGCACGAGCCGCTCTTCTCCACGAACTGGAACTTCTCCGGGTTGGGGCACGTGCCCAGTCCGCCGGGCCCCCGGCCCCCGACCCCTCCACCGGGGCCGCCGCTGCCGCCGCCACCTCCGCCCGCCGGGCGCTGCCTGGGCGGCACGGGCAGCATGCCCTCGCCCTTCTTGCCCTCCACCTTGGTGTCGTTCTCGGGCGCCTCCATGCAGAGCGCCTGCGGGTCGTTGCGCGTGGGCAGCCGGGAGCAGTCCAGCGAGTCGGGCCAGGCGTAGTGGAACTTCTCCATGATGGGCGAGCACTTCTGGCGTGCCTGCTCGCACATGGGCCGGCACGCGGGGATGGACGCTGACACCTTGTCGGTGCACATGGGCGCGTAGAGCGAGCAGAGGAAGAAGCGCAGGTGTGGGTCGCAGCCGTACTCCACCAGCGGCGCAAACTCCTGGAGCTTGATGGCAGCCTCACGCTGACTCTCGTGCCCCATGAAGTTGGGCATGCGCGTCTCGTTGTAGCCGATGCCCTGGCACATGGGGATGGTGATGGGCTCGCACTTGGCTGGCTGGCCCCGCTCCGGGTCGTACAAGGCAATTTCCAGGCTGGACGCGGCCAGGACCAGCTGACACCAGAGAGCGACCACTACCTGCGCGGTGGAACCCCACATGCTGTCGGCTCAGTCATGCATTTAACGCGAAGGGGAAGCGGTGGAAGAAGCAGCCAGTGACGCTAGAGCAGCCTCCACATATGAAGTCCCGAGATGAATTCAAAAACAACGAGGGGTAAAACTCCAAAGCTAGCTCTCCTTCATCGCGTCCCACAGGAACGAGTCCAAACGCACTCGCCTGCAGCAATACACAGCACGACTCGGATGCTGAGGGGAGAATATTCTGTCCAAGTAGGCTAGCGCGGTAAATAATTCCCCTTGATTTAAAGAAGCGTGTGGGCAACGCAGCTCCTCAAAACGCGCGCGTCCCCACGAGACTCCAAAACGACACTTTAACTCAAGTGCTTTACCGTTAAATCCAGGAATTCTTCAGTGGCTTAACTTTCAGAAGACAGCGAAAGTACTTTAAACTAATCTGTGATTAGAGCCCGTTTTGCGATTTAAAAACAGTGGTAAATGGCAGAAAAACAAATAACGACACGTACTCTTCACGCTGTTAGCCGTTAACTACGTTTGATATCCATACGCATTGTAACGCAAATCTAAGCGGTAGGACTCACAACAGAATCATTGTCCGGCGTGCTGCGAGTTTGTTGAATGGCCGGTCGACGTCCTCAAAGCCTCTAGGGTCTCCTCCCTCCGACCGCTCGGCAGAACTAAACTCCTGTCTCCACTTCGCCCGACCAGTCCTCTCCCTAGCGGGGGTGGGTCGCCAGTGACGTCCTAATTGTGACCCGCCCACCATGTCCCTAAGAAGGACATTTTTTTCATAGAAAATACATTACATTTATTTTCATGGCATATTTGATGCAAACCGCACATCATAAACGCTAGAAAATGTAAACAGTGATAGCCTTGCATAGGCCTATCCGAATATATTGTAAGTGTACCAGTGCCATGCATTTCTTCTCCAAGAACAACAACTTATTATTTGTATTTCATCATCCAATCCAATGTCCAGATCCAATGTCTGTTTTTGCTGACTGCTTTGCACAAGCAGTAAGTAACCTATTACTATAAATGCGTCCAACGAGGTCCCACAAGAGAAGGGGGAAGTGTAGCCAAAGTGCTGAATTCCTATAACTGTGTTATTAACTGCATACTAATTTTGGTCGAGTCGATTTCCTCACTTTCAGAGACTATTGTTTTCAGGCATAATCTGCACACGGTTGTGTGCCCGCAAATAAGCCACACGAGAGGCTATTGTTACCATCTAGTGGCTAAACAACAGAAAGCACCTCTGCAGTGGTCACAGCGCCCAAGAACGCACCAAAACCATCTAATATCTGACGGACCAGAACTGATTCATCCACAGCAATTTCAACTAGTCAGATGTTTCTATACAACTCAAATCTTAAAAACCCCTTTTGTGAAATATATCAGCACAGTCTAATGTTCACATTTCCACAATAGGTGCAGCGATGCCTGAAGCTCATTTATTGAGTGAAGTGATCAGCGTCATGGTTGCACACTTGAGTAGTTTGAGCTCAGGCTAAGTGGAGTCGTGTCCATGTGCCGCAGGAGCAGTGGAGGCTTGAGAGCGTCTGATAAAGTGCCTGGAGAGTGAAGATGAGCAGGAGAGCCTGGAGCTGTCACTGCACATGCCTGACACTCAGACACACTCTCTCCAAGAAGACACGTCCATGCTTCGATCTGCTGCTCTCACTATCATAGGTGAGTCTGCGCTTTCTAAAGTCTCCATCATTATCTCTAATCTGCCCCTCACCCCCATATTTCCTTCTTTTTTTGATTGTTTTCTTTTTACTATTATTGGGTCTTGACTTTTACCTTACTACCTTTTTGTGTGTCTCTCTCCCTCAAAGTGTCTTTCTCTCTCTCTTTCTCACACTCTCTCTCTTTCTCTCTCTCTCTCTCACACACACACACACACACTCACACACACATACAGTTCTTGT
>NC_085006.1:14309695-14312195 GCF_963854185.1 Sardina pilchardus | reverse complement strand
ATGGACAACAGGACTTGATGAAGGAAAGTACGAAAGAGAGGAAGAAAGTGAGAGTGAGAGAGAGGAAGGGAGAAAGACGGAGGGAGGGAGAGAAAGGGACCTTAGATGCAGTGGCCAGGCTGCATAGAGCTATGTGTAGAATTCAAGGTGCCAAGGAAAGCAAATATTTTTGAGGGGGTTTTAAAAATAAATGGTAAGGAGGGGGCACAGGGGAGAGGCGGCTGGGGTGGAGCGAGGGTGGTGAGTATGTGTGTGTGTGTGTGTGTGTGTGTGTGTGTGTTGGGGTCAATTTCAGTGGTTTTGAAATAAGGGATTCATCCAGAACCCCCCTTTGCTTGCTGGCTTCTAGAAATCCAAACAGATCTATTAATCAGTGAACGCCTGAGAACACAAAAGGACTTACTGTAAAGAGCCGAGCTGGACAAACAGGCCACCGCACACAAGCACGCACGCTGACAGAGGACAGACAGAGGGATGGAACGAGAGAAAGAAAGAAAAATGGATATTTGGATGGAAGGGCTGATAGAGAGGAAGAAAAAGAGAAGTGAAGAGAGAGAGTGGTGAAATAAGGTGATGGCGAAAGGTCACGTTACATTCACAAGGGGCGTCTTAGACAACAATACACCAAAACCACTGTCACATGAAATTATGATCGATAGGGAGGGATAGAAAGCAGGGATTAAACAAAGGAAGAGAAAAAGACAGAAGGAAAGAGGGAAGACAGAAAGAAAGGAAGGAAATAAGGAAGGACGGAAGAAGGAAGGAAAGAACGGCAGCGGAAGCCAATGCAAAGACACAGAAGCCAGAGAGGAGGAGATAAAAAAGCCAAGCAAGGGCGAGAAACCGAAGCTGAATATCTCAATTTGCAGGAGTTAGCCTTCACCTCATTGTTTTTGAAAGGCGAACTTTCTGGGCAAACACACGGCTGCGCGTTTAATCCCCCTCTGGGAGCAATGTAATGGAAAGGAATACTACTGTGTGGTCACAGGGAGGCCGGCCTGCGTGCGTGCATACATGTGTGTGTGTGTGTGTGTGTGTGTGTGTGTGTGTGTGTGTGTGTGTGCTCATATGTATATTTGCATACAGTTATGTGTATATTTATGTGTGTGCATGTGAGTGTGTTTGTATGCGTTTGTGAATGAAACATTATACAGTGCTGTTAGAATGGATACTACAATACAGTGATGAATGTACTGTATGTGTATGTGTGTGTATGTGTGTGTTAGAGAGAGAGAGAGAGAGAGAGAGAGAGTATGTGTGTGTGCGCGTGTGCGCGTGCGTGTGTGTGTGAGTGGGTGTATGTGTAAGTGTTGTAAGTGTGAGCCTGCTTGCCCTGCTCCTAGTCTGCCCTGCTCCCTGCTTCAGTTTCTCAGTCTGTGGATGGACAGACCAATTCTGTCCTGTCTGGAGTATGGCCTTTGGGGTGAGAGAGAGAGAGATAGAGAGAGGGTGAGAGAGAGGGGGGGCAAGAGAGGGTGAGAGAGAGAGAGCAGGGGGCCAAGGAGCTGATAAGAGATGTCAGTCAGTTAACACTAGTCTCCACCATCAGCCCACACTACCCAGGCCCCTCCACTCCAAACTATGGAGGCCTCTCTTACACAGTGAAATAATCACTTCAGAGCAGTTTGTTTGTGTTTATTCACTGATTTATTCTGATTGACTATGGTGCACGTGTACAACTTATCATTATGGTACTAGGTTAGATGGAATTTGATCATCATTGGTTGTTTTGATGTGGTCTGACCAAGGTCTAATGTTTTTTTATTCTGTTAGTGGTTCAAGTCCCTCCAGTTTTGCCTCTTCACTCACATATGTTCACCAGAACAGTGAGTAACTGAAGCACTGTCTACCTGCATGCTTGTGTATGTGTGTCTCAGTGTGTCTAAGGCAAAATATGGACAGTCATCACAGCCATAACACCACATGTTGAATACTTGCAGTCCTTCATGGTTTAGTGAGAACATCCTGGGTGACCAGAAGCAATGCGGAATAAAGTTGTCCGTTTCTTGACTTTTTCCACCCAGCAACTTGATCCCTGCAACCTACATTGTACATGGAAACAGTCACACTGAAGCCCACTCTCATCCCAGCGCCATAGTAGCCAGCACTGTCCACCCCCGTGCTTGTTACTCATCCAGTGCTCCACTCACGGATGCTGCCCCCGAGTTGACCTCTGGGTCTGTTTGTCAGCCCGCCAGCCCGCCAGCCCGCCAACACAAGACCCAGTACTGACCTCAGTTCTGACGAGACGGACGGCCCGTCGCAGTTACAGCAGAGTCTAGCTCAGCCCAGGCTGTGGCATTTCTCACGTCACTTTGTAGTCAACAACTCTCTCCCGAGTTAAACTGCTGTAAACTCCTGACCTGTCCTGACCTGGGATCAGATGTGGCTGATAGTAGCTCCACGTCCATTGAAATCTCTATAAATATAGCTTGTAATGTACATGTATATTGTAGTATGGTTTATCATAAAACTGTATAACTGTACAGTCCTGTTTGTG
>NC_085006.1:14294695-14302195 GCF_963854185.1 Sardina pilchardus | reverse complement strand
GTGTGTGTGAGTGTGAGTGTAAGTGTAAGTGTAAGTGTAAGTGTAAGTGTAAGTGTAAGTGTGTGTGTCTATTTGATGAAAAGAACACCTGACTTTCCAAGTGAGATAGGTACACACACACACATGTAATAACCGACACTGTTAACAAGCACAAATATATACAAATGCTCACACACTCTCACAGAGGTACAGATGCATACACACATCCTTGCATTTATGCACATGTAAGCAGACATATATAGACACCTTACCAAACAGTAGACGTATACACCGTGGTTGGCCTAAAGCAGGAGATGACCCATATGACAGGGAAACTCCCCAGACATGCCCCCCAAACACACACACACACACACACACACACACACACACACACACACACACACACACACACACACACACACACATACACACAGACACACACACACATATACATACACACACACACACACACGCACACAAACACACAGCTTGCCAGAGATGCCACTGATATACCACCATCTATCCGATCCCCATGGAGATCTCAAACTGTTTACTGACAGATCGCCTTACCGCCTCGTCGGGACTGGCACCACGGAGCATGCAAAAATAGAGAGAACAACGGAGGGAGTGATGAGAGGAGTGAAAGAGAGAAGAAAGAGAAAAAAAAGTGGAAAAGAGGAAAATGTAAGAATGGAAAATAGACACAACGCCCTGACAGGGGAGGGCGAGGTACGCAGAAGACAGGCCTGAGAGGATTGAGCCCTCTTACAGGTCAGCAGGCGGTCAGAGAGGGGATGCCCATACCTTCACGACCCACACAGAACATAAGCACTCTACAGACTGGGAAGGTGTGTGTGTGTGTGTGTGTGTGTGTGTGTGTGAGAGAGAGAGAGAGAGAGCAGAGGAAAGCAAAATTAAAGAGAGAAAGAAGAGCAAAGAAAGGCGAGGGTGAAAAGAAACAGACTCGAGACAGAAAGGTTGGCACAGTAAGAATAATCCGGTGATTGTTTCCTCGAGGATGTGAAGGAAGAGCAAATAATTACAGGAGGTGTGAGCATCTGAGAGAAAGAGAGAGAGAAAGAGAGAAAGAAAGACAGAGAGAGAGAGAGAAAGAGAGAGAAAGAGAGAACTCAGACCGACTCCTCAGGGTAGAATGGAGACGGTGTCCCAGAGAGCCCTGTTGACTTAAGATAAGCCCCGCTGCTGCCAGGGGCCACTGATAAACAACACAGAGGCCACACTAACTGGTGCCCTCTCACCCCTGACAGCGTCTCCTGTGTGCGGACACACTCCTCACACAACAGGGCTTCCCCCTGCGTCTCCGAGCACACTTCTCTGGTGCACACAGGCCATCACACACCTGCCCATGACGCATTCCCCACGCACGACTGCACTCGGAGACGTTTAAACTCCTATAAATGTCAGTTAAAATCAATTGCTGTTTTACAGCGAGCCATAATGTCTTGCAAATGATATGTGATATATTATGACTCCGAGCATGATCTGGCCTCGACGGGATTTTTTATTTATTTTATTATTTTTTTGCCAGAAAGAAAACATTCGGATGTTCAATGGTCCAGCAGCAGCACAATCAGCTGTAGAGAACAGTGTGTGAGAGCTCCAGGCATTGACTGAATGTGCAGGGTACTGAAGACCCACAGCACTAATGGAGATGGGAGATTATGGAGGAGGATTGACACATGCCATGTGCTGGGAGATAACGGGGCCGATACATTAACCAGCCAAGGAAAGGAAAGGAGAGGCTGGCAGAGTGATATAAAGATGGAGGGAGGAGACACAAACGGAGAGGAGGACGTAGGGCAGCCTGGAAGACAAGAGAGCTGATAAAGCAGGAGTCCAGGAAGACCGTAGCGGAACGGAGTTTCAGAATAGAATGGCAGATAGAGCTTAAGGAGATAAAGCTTATCAGAGCTTGGGATACCAGTGTGGGCATTCCAACAGGGAGACAGAGAGAGAGAGATATGGAGAGAGAGAGAGAGAGAGAGAGAGAGAGAGAGAGAGAGAGAGAGAGGATGGGCCGTTGTCATGGGAGTGTTTGCAGACAACAGCCGAGGCCGCGATAATGCCAGAAAGAGTTAAAATGACACAGAGAGAGACAGCTTGACAGACAGAAAGAGATGGACTGACAGACTTGAGACAGACAGAGAGAGACAGTATGACTGAGTGACACATGATGTGTTTGCTCCTGTAGACAGTGGCGTTCACGTCAGGGCAGAGGAGGACCAAAGGGAAGAGCTGAGAGTAAATTTAGGCATCACTGGGTGGTCTTATCTGCCTCCTGCTGTGAAACCTACACCCACGCCTGCTAACGCCATGCAAGGCAATGTTATGGGTTATTACCACTTGTTTTGGAAAGGTACGGTAAGATAACACCGCTTGGCACTGCGAAGCCTTGGAAGTACCGTACAAAAAAACACACATGATAAATTCATACATGCAAATACATGTAATACACACCTACGACCAAGTCCAAATCTTTATAGAGCATCAATTACACATCCCAAGCTGTGTGCATGGGTGGCACTGCCATGCTAGGTCTTCAGTGTAGGTCAGGGTGTTTCCATACAGCATTTAAACTGGAAACATCAACACTAAGGGTTTTTTTTTCTAGGAAATAGGCTAAATAAGATAATTGAAATGACAGGCAAAGTGTATAGTCAGTCAATGAGTAAAGTATGTATTAGCTATTGTGTGGGCATGTGAGAGAATTGAGCTGACCCATCGATGTTTGTACTTACAGTAGGATCTTGTGCATGGTATTTTTAGTAAATAGATGTTTAGCCTTGTTATCAAACTAACCTTAGTTGAACTAAGTCTACTGCACTTTGCCTGCCATGTAAATTAGGGCTCATACAGAATATCAAAAATGCTTTGAATCAAGCGTGTGCAAAACACACAGCATGCAACATGTTTTTTAGTATTGGCTTCTGCAAGTCATTTATATCATACATACAGTATAAATCATAAATGACATTCATATGAATTTCCTGAATAAACAATGAAATGCTGTAGAGGATTTCAGGGTGTGAAAAAAGGAGTGAAAAAATTCTCTCAGCCCTTCTGAACAAGTGGTGACAAAAACAACTTTTGAGTCTTATATGTGTCTGCGTTTGCGTGTGTGTGTCTGCTCTGGTTGTCTATGTGTGTGTATGTCTGTTTTTGTATGCATGTGTGTGTGCGTGTGTGTGTGTGTGTGTGTGTGTGTGTGTGTGTGTGTGTGTGTGTGTGTGTGTGTTTGTGTGTGTGTGCGCGCGTGCCTGTGTGTGTGTGTGTGTATGGCAGCAGTTCCTCCAGAGGGGCTCTGTGTGTTTGGCCCCGGGCACTCCGCACCTCTGCATATAAATTAGGCTCTTGATGGGCCGAGGTGAGGGAGCACAATGGCTGCCTTCAGCTCCGGCCAGCCAGCCAGCCGGCCGGCTCAGTCTCCGCTCTCCGCTCTCTGCTCCTGGGGCTCCAGCAGACCCGCAGGGGGGAGAGGAGAGTGGGGAGGCCTGCACAGGGGCTGTCTCCGCCTGGCTGGAACCCGCGGTAGGACTCTCTCTCTTCACCCATGACCACATGAGCTTACTCTCTAAAACATGTTTGTTGACTCAGTTTAACCCAGTCAAGACACCCTGCTGCTTTGACTGAGCAATACTCAGTGCGTGTGCTTATGTGTTATAGGCCTCTAATGAATTTGACACAATGTTGTTTTTTCATTTTTGTTTTTTTGTTGTTGTTGTTGTTGTTTTGGCCTTTTAATGTCTTTAATTGGATAGGACGGTGATGTGAGCAACAGTAAGCAAGTGGAGGAGAGAGATGGGGTGGGAAACTACCCCGGGCGGACTTGAGCCCAGGTCCCTGTGGACATGTGGACCCGAATGAGCTATGGGCGCTGTAGCCAGATGCGTCACAGCACTCCCCCAACACTGGATATGACGCCGTCACGATGACTTGACTGGGTTATATTGAGTTAGCAAATATGCATTTTTTAGGTTGTGCTTGGAGATCCATATCATAGAGTTGATTTGAAATAGAGATGGAAGGATGTATGGATATGTGGCAGAGAGACAGACCAAAGTAAAAACAGAGTGAGAAAGAAACCCTGAGAGAGAGCAAGAGAGAGAGAGAGAGAGAGAGAGAGAGAGAGCGAGAGAACAGACAGACAGACAGACTACAATATCATAGACTGTTAAATAGAGTGTTGAGTGGTTGGCTGACTGGTTGCATTATTGTGGGATACTGATTGATTCTCCTTCAATCTAATTAAAGTGTCATTGAACCTGACTGAATCAGTAAAACTAAGTGCAGAAATGGCCATCTTTGGATCATTTTATAAATGAGGTCTTAAAGACCACTAAGAAAAATACTTTTGCCCCTATTTTCCTCCCTTCTGGCTCAAAGAAGAATAGTGTTGGAGTGGAGATACCCTGAACCGCCAAGCGTATCATTCTAGCTTAACGGTCTGATGTTAGTTCTAAAATAAGAAAAAAGTTAAGAAGTTCACTTACGAAACTAAAACATTCCAGATAACCTACCCTTGGTGCTGTATTTTTGAGAGGCTTATAACGCTCTCCCTTCAGATAGTGTAAAGCCCTGACAGTCATTACGTTCAACCAATTTACCTGATGTGTTCTCAAGACAGAGTGTCAACAGTACCCCTGACCTTTCCCCACCTTTTATGTTTTCACTGACGTCTGATTGATTTGGCGGAGTTGATTAATCGTCTCTGGTGGTCTCCTCGTTAGTCGGGACAAAACATTACGGAGAGCCGTGGCAGATAGAGCAGTTTTTCACGCTTCAAAATCAAGTATGTTTTCGATGGCCATAGGCAGTACACTGACTTCTGCCTCAACACTTTGAATTGCCTTTCCTTTGAATCCATCTTCCAAGCACTTAAGGTCTGCAAGTACCAACATCAAACTAACGCCGCATCAAAGTGTAGGAAATTAGCTGAATGTCAACAGAGAGAGAAAGAGCAGGACAGAGAGAAAGAGGGAAAGAGAGAGAGAAAGAGAGAGAGAGAGAGGAGTGAGGTACCAGACAACACCCACATCCTTCAAGCACCCCCTTGTTCCTTGTTCCTTGTTCCCCGACACATCAGTCACCCAAGGTGGGCGACTGAAAGGTGCCTTGTGTGTTTTGGGGGCCCCCCTCTCCCCTGCCCCCAACTCCCCCCATCTTTCCGTCTGTCCATCTGTCTGTCCGACTGAACCCCTGCTCTGTGTTTGCGCTTCCCCGCAGGGCCTCGAACGCCCCAATCTGCAAGTAATTATGTCAGGAGCCAGAGTCGGACGGAACAGCGCGGGACAGGACGGAACACAACAGACCAGAACAGAGCGGGCCTGTTTCTGCTGAGTGGAAGAGTTCACGTGTGGTGAGTAGGCAGGGCTGGGCGGGTGTGTGTGTGTGTGAGGAGGGGGTGGAGGTGGAGGTGGGGAGTGTGAGGAAAAAGGGGGGGCAGAGGGGAAGAAAGAGAGAGAGAGAGAGAGAGAGAGAGAGAATGAGAGAAAGAAACTATCGTTCCTTAAGCTGTCATCTGCTGTGATGAAGGAGACCTACCAACATGTACGCACAGACAGAGGGGGGAGAAGGAGGGAGAGAAAGAGAGAGAGAGAGAGAGAGAGAGAGAGAGAGGGAGAGAAAGAGAGAGGGAGGGAGGGGAAAAACAGAAACATGGCAGATGAGAGGACCCCCATCCTCTCGTTCACAGGGGCAGGAAGTCGATGGTGGAGATAACAGCAGAAATAAGGGATGAGACAGATAAGAGTGATAAAGAGCTGCTTTTGTATCCGAAACACAAGCTGGCCTCCACCTCTCCCCTCCCTCTCACTAACTCACTCACTCACTCACTCTCTCACTCTCATGAGTCACTCGCTCACTCTTTCACTTGCTCACTCACTCACTCACTCATTCACTCACTCACTCACTCACTCACTCACTTACTGTAATCACTCACAGGTATGGGCAGTAATTCTGTTACATATATTTGAAGTATATTCTAATACAGAGTACTAAGTATTTTGCCATTTGTATTTTATTGGGTTGAAGAAAAGTACTTTGTGTTTTTGTATTTAAAAAATATCTGTAGGTCATATATGTGATGGCGCCATAAAAGTGCAAAACAATGTATGCAGCCTCTAACTGGTGTTGCTGAGCCAAGCAGACACTGTACATTTCTGACCCGATTTCAGCCCAGAATCAGACGGAATCTAGCTATCCAGAATCTAACAACATTTTGAATCTGAAGTAAGTAAAAAGCATAAGATAGACTGAGAGAGACACACAGACATGGACAGAGTGGAGAGTTAAAACATGTTGATCTGTTGGGGTCAGGGCCAGGGTGCAGCTCTATAGTCTACAGCGAGTGGTATAGCAACTGCTGTGTGAAAAAACATATATGGAAACACATGGTGTGGTGACAGTGCACAGAGAACAGCAGGAGGCACAGAGGAGAGGGGGGTGAGGGAGACAGAAAGAGAGGGAATGTGTGTGTGTGTGTGTGTGTGTGTGTGTGTGCGTGTGAGAGAGAGAGAAATTATTTGATGCAATTACTGCTTTGGCAACATTGTAAAATGTTACATTCATGCCAATAAAGCTATTTGAATTTGAATTTGAATTTGAATTTGAATTTGAGAGAGAGAGAGAGAGAGAGAGAGAGAGAGAGAGAGAGAGAGGAGGGGAGACAACAACACTGATTCAGCATAAAGGTACATACCCTGGCAAGCCTTGCTGGCAGCAACAACATGTGCGTGAGTGCACAGTTGTGATCTTCAACAGAGAGAAGAAGAGATAAAGTTAACCAGAATGAGAGAGAGAGAGGGAGATACAGAGAGCATGTGTGTGTGTGTGTGTGTGTGTGTGTGAGAGAGAGAGAGAGAGAGAGAGAGAGAGAGAGAGATGATAACTATCCGGTCTTGATAACATCAGTCTCTTCCTGGTAGGTGGCTCCTTCAATCAGTGCAAGCGGACTGTGAGCGTGGCTATCGTGCGGTGCCATCTCACGCCTAGCCACCACGCCTCGCCCTCCACACCGCCAGCCACGCACAGGGGCCAGAGACAGGAGAAGGGACCTCGACATAACACCTCCATGAAAAGCGCTGGCCAAACGTCAGCTTGGACGTTGACTCATACATTAGACACAGGGGCTCATCTTCAAATGCTGCGGGACAAAGAGCCACGGCACCTGGTCGTCCTGTTGTTTGGATAAAACAATACTCAGATTAAGCCTAATTCTAGACTAAAAAAACAGACAAACTTAAAGTGAAAATCACCATTGAAAAAAAGTCTACCCGTTTGGCATAAATATATAAAGATACTGTAACTGACCTGGAGCTTGGGTTTATGTAGATTGTATAGTAAAGTCCTACTTTGAACATAAAGATGTATTATTTCTATTTCAAAGTCTCAAGAGAGCTATTTGACTCCATCTGGATCAGACAGACAGTAACATTTCACCTTTTGTAAAGTTCCCCTCATGAGTGTGAGACTGGTGTTTGAACTCAGTTTGATGTTGAGGGA
>NC_085006.1:14197195-14287195 GCF_963854185.1 Sardina pilchardus | reverse complement strand
CAGAAGATCTTTTTTTCTTTTTTTTTCTCGAAAGGTTCCATGTTCTCAAATAAGAACCTTGAATCACCATGTATCAAGTGAAGCCCAGGAGTCAACTGCTAGCAGCAAGGTCCTGCTGAGTTTCAAACTCTCTGTGGGCTGACCGCAAGACACACACACACACACACACACACACACACACACACACACACACACACACACACACACACACACACACACACACACAGACACACACACACTGCCATTCTCATCTCTCATCTAGCTAGTGATGAAAGGTAAAGAGGTGAAACCCAGTGGGGTTGTGAAGTCGACACGCGTCTCGCTCTCCTGGTCCCCGCGCTGCCCTCTGGCCGCTGGTCATCTGGAGTGGACAGGGCCATGTGAGGACTGTGTGAGCCTGCTCTCCAGCACCAGAGCAAGAGCAAGAGCAGGAGCAGAGCAGGGGGCTTATGGTGGGACAACACCCATTCTGGCTTAGCACATTGGCCAGTGTATACATGTGCGTACGTGAGTGTGTGTGTGTGTGTGTGTGTGTGTGTGTGTGTGTGTGTGTGTGTGTGTACGTGCGTGCGTGCGTGTGTGTGTCTGCGCGTCCATGTTTGTGTAAGTGTGTGTGTGAGAGTGTGACACTTTATGTAATATACCCAAAGAGTGCAAGTGTTACAATTCAAGCATATGGGCTATATATGTGTGTGCGTGTGTTGGCATGCGTGATGTATTATGTGATGTGTGCACGGTATGCATGTGTTAGTGCACGAATAGTGTGTGGTGTGTTTTTGAATGTATATGTTTGGGGTTAGAGGGCCTATAAGAGCTTTTGTTGTTTATTTTGATTTAGTCAACGGATGTGCATGCTAGCAGGAGCTTGGTGGGTGACTGTGTGTTTGTGTATGTGGTGTGTGTATGTGTATGTTGTGAGTGTGTGTATGTATACATGCTGTGTGTTAGTTTGAATGTGTGTGTGTGTGTGTGTGTGTGTGTGTGTGTGTGTGTGTGTGCAGCTTGTGCAGCGTGTGCAGCGTGTGTGTGTGTGTGTGTGTGTGTGTGTGTGTGTGTGTGTGTGTGTGTGTGTGTGTGTGAGTGAGTGTGTTTCTATGGTTTCAGTGCACTCTGGTTCAGACGGGAAGCACGTCAAGGCCGGAGCCTTAGCCTCTGCGTCTCTGTGTTGCTGTTGGACGGCGGCGCGGGGTTCACTTATTTGTGGAAATGTCAAGAATTCAAGCAATGGGGCTCAGAAAATTGAGCGTAAAACAAAAAAATAAACCCCTGCTCCTCTGTGGTGAAGCACACACACACACACACACACACACACACACACACACACACACACACACACCATTCCCACCCATACACACACACACACACACACACTCACACACACACACACACACACACACACACCACCACCCCCAATTCCCACCCATACACACACACACACACACACACACACACACACACACACACACCATCTTCACCCATACACACACACTCATTGGCCTACACTGGCAGGCCTGAAATACTCACAAATCTGATGAGGATGGCACTCTCTCCCTCTTTTCTCTTCCTCTTGTTCTTTCTCTCTCTATTGTTCATCTTCTATCTCCCTCTCCTCTTTCTCTTCTTTTTCTCTCTATTGTTCATCATCTCTCCTCTCTCATTCTTTCTCCTCTTCTTTCTTTTCTGTTCCTCCTTTCTTCGTCAGACTCTTGCTTCGGTTAACCGTTGGCCACACAAAGACTTACTGTTATTAATGTCTAGTCTTACCCCTTCTTCTTCTCTCTCTCTCTCTCTCTCTCTCTCTCTCTCTCTCTCTCTCTCTCTCTCTCTCTCTCTCTCTCTCTCACACACACACACACACACACACACACCCATTCTGTAGCCAGACAGTCCATCTGAGCTCCAGAACTTGGTAGCTGTGGTTCCCCTCCCTGCTGTTTCACATAGGGCCTTTAGGCTCTCTCTCTCTCTCTCTCTCTCTCTCTCTCTCTCTCTCTCTTTCTCTCTCTCTCTCCTTCAGCTGGTGGTCCACCATCACTACTGGATGTAGTGAGGACAACATGAATATTAAAAGCAGGAGAAACCCCTCTGGTCTCAGAGTCTGTGGTGGTGGTGGCATTCAAATATTCATAGGGAAGCAATGGACCTCATATCCTATGACTCTGCCTTCCCTGGATTATTAAATGGAAAACAATCGTTTTGCTTCCTATTGTGAAAAACAACTGTTACACAAGTGGTTGGCATTTCTCGATTATGATCTGATATTAAAATGTAACAAATTTCGAAGCTATTTGTAACTATTGCAACTACGCGTAGCCTATGCAACCCGACTGTTGTCGGCTAGCCTACCACTCTGCCTACCAGTCCAGTGGTAAATAAAAAGTGAAGTGACATTATGACATACTGTAGGGGAAAAACCTCAATACTCGCTTGCGGATGTGGACATGGGCAGCCGCGGTCAGCTTCGGACACCACAAACTAATGTTTCTTCTCATTATCCATTCGAGTCTGCTTGGAGCATGTCCATGCTCAGTTGGTGCCCTTGTAGCGTGTAATCACAAACAAACGGGAAAGTATACAGACATCCATACAGATCAATGGGTGGTGACACCTACTGTATGTCACTTGCACCCTCTCTTACTTGTGGACGGAGGTGGATAACTCAGTTTCAAAGAGTAAAAGTCCTTCCACGTATTTGGTCCAACCGTTCACTGGACCAGCCGATTCTATAGACTCTTCAGCCAGGTATAGACAAGCTAGTCAGTTGAAATCACCTGTGCTACTTTCACAGGTAGAACAACACATGGCAGGACTTTTACTTTCTGAAACCAGGTGCTACCCACCTCTGCTCTGCGGACACACACAATTTCACTCCGTCACATGGATGCATCCCCACACCCAACCCGTTTTCCATCCTCCAATCAGAGCAGAAACCAAACTCTTGGGTATGTGTCTGCTTGGCACCTGCACTGGTCCTTGAGTGGCTACAGTTCATGTCCTCAGTGTTGAACAACATTGTGCTATAGCAGTCTGTCAGAGTACCCAAACCCTGAGTTTGCTCTCCAGAATCTCCGGTAGGTCTAAATAGACTTCATATTGTGAAGTCTGCCTCTTCATTAATGACTGCAATTCCCACAAAGCGTAAACATATTAGCGGTAATAGCGCTCTATGGGCACAGTGAGCTCCCCAGCACACCTTCACAGGCCATTTCCAAAACAGCTATCCAGCACAAAATAAGCCTTCACGCACGCACACACACACACACACACACACACACACACACACACACACACACACACACACACGCACACACGTACGTACTTACACACGTACACACACACATACAGACACACACATACACACACACACGTGCGCTGGGCGATAACATCCGGAGGATGCCAGAGCTCAGCGGAGTGTTTGCAGACTCTTTGATGTCAAGCCAGAGCATGTCACACACACCGCCTCCAAATTACCCCCTCTGCAGCTTTGATCTCACACACCAACTGCCTGCACTTTGAGGTAGTACTATGTGTGTGGTGTGTGTGTGTGTGTGTGTGTGTGTGTGGGTGTGTGTGTGTGAGAGTATCTACATGTGAATGTGTGCATTCGAAATTATAAATGATCCAACTGGTATGAGGTACTGTACATAACATGCATTTGGAGTGTGTGTATGCATGTGTGTTGTGGGTTACTGAAATATATCACCACCTGATAATTACTCTCAGTGTGTGTGTGTGTGTGTGTGTGTGTGTGTGTGTGTGTGTGTGCGCACATGTGTGTCTGTGTGCATGTGTGTGTGTGTGTGAGTGCGTGTTCATGTACGTATGCACACACTTGTGTGGAATCAACCATCAGCAATTCCTCAGTTTCTCTTGCTCACTTCCACACACACTCCAACAACCACCCACCCACCCACCCACGCACACTGTGGGTCACCATAGGCTGCCATTTTCACGCCTGTGCCTAAGTAACAACTCCGCAATCATGTTCGGAGAGATCTTGTGAGAGAGTTTCGCCTGTCATCGCGTCAACCACAGATGGCTCCCCTATCCCCTCTTCCGCGTGCGGCTCGAAGACTATCAGCTTGCACCTTGGATTGCCATCAGAGCGCTCAGAGGCTCAGCTCTCCGAGACTGCCCCCCCCCCCCCCACCACCCCACCCCCCCACCACCACTCATGCCCCCACGACACCCCACCCTCCCCCTGATGAGAACCACAACGTCCCTTTAAATCCATCTCCTGTGTCACCTCGCCGGGGAATTAGCATGTGGTAATCGCGTGAATTAACGACCAGAGGGGGACGAAACGGAAACCTGTCTGGATGCTCGTCAGATGCAGAGTGTGTGTGACATCGAAAATGAGATCTGGGTGTGTGTGTGCTGACGGGTGTTTAGCAAGGCATCGGCAGGGGTTGATGTCGGGGGCTTAGACTTCTGAGACGTAGTCGACATGGAAGAAGGTTAAGTGAGGCAGCCGTCAGGCTAAAGTGACCCCTGTGTCTTGATGGAACCCATTCAGGAACCTTAGAGACTATTTTTTGGTCTGCCTCAGCCTTTTTTTTTGGTGAAGAGAGGACAGAAGAGAGTGATGGGGACTGGGGAGTGTGTTCAGGAGATTACCTCAGGTCAGGCATGAGTTTAAGGTCCCCATTGGCACTTAGTGGTGCTTACACTGCACTGCGGATTCCCCCCACTGGTGACAATTAAACAGCCACTCCGAGCAGTAGCCTAAATGTTTCATGTCATCTGTGGAAGCAATTAAAAGTGGAATCTTGTGTCCGACGTTGACCTTAGATGCCACCCTGGAGGAGTGTTCTCAGTGCCGCTGTGAGCAGGCAGGGTCATGCTCTGGTGCGAGCAGGGGGAGCGTCATGACTAAGCCCGGGGAATTGTTATGAGAGGCTTACGGTAAAAGTGGCGAACCGACACACTGTGGCTTTTGGTGGCACGCGGGCAAAAAACGATACGCGACCGCTAAGCGCTTAAGTATCGCCCCCTCGGAGGCTCGCGGCCAAAGTCATCGTAATTTGAGGTCGAGCGGCCTGCTGCCCCCGACTTTGCGGTCCTCTTGTTTCCGTCGGAGCCGGTTCAGCCGTCTGGAGCCCCGTTCTGCCGACGCCAGAACACGCAGAGAGACGCAGACTTGTATTTTTAACGCTGACCGTCCGAAACAAACGTGCCAGTCTGCCGAGGTGTTGACGCATGAATGAAGTCTCTGGGAGGCACAGGATGTGCCAGTGATCGGTGGACTTTAATACGAACATCAGTCACCCTCTGCCCATTCACACAGAGTCACAGCCAGTGATTACAGTGGAGGACTAGGCTACTCTGGGAGACTGCCAGGGTCTACAGAGGCCCCGAATGTCGGTCAGATGGTAGAAATTCATTGTAGGCTACATAAGCAACCCCATACCATGGGGCCGCTTCATACACATGAATACTTCCATGAGCTTAACAATGGCTGCTTTTTTCAATCCTGCCGGTAGTGTCTAGGCCTATCTGTGAAAAAAAGTTGCAGCCCTGCAAGCAAACAGTGTCAGGAAACATCGAAAAGATTCACCTGGCAAGACAAGGAGGGAGTTTTCCCTGGAAGGACAACATGTCTTTGTAGAAGAATCACTCTATTCTTTTCTTGTCAACTCAATAGGTAGGCTATGTTCAGCTCAATATAATGCATGTCATTACTTCATTAAATGAAATAAAAAATAAACGATCAGTAGTTGACCTCAGCCAGTCAACAGAGAACAAAAAACACATCTCTGACTGTTATTCTGACGTCTTTTTGTTCCGAGTCTTTTCAAATCAAACAAGCCTGTCGTTAAGGTTTTCTCTTTCTCTTTCGTCTGCGATCTCATGTGGAGCGACACAATAACAAACCGCCCCGTGCAGATGAGTCTGACTCTGCGTCCCCCGGCAGAAATTCCACAAAGGTCGGCCAAAACCTTGCGCTTGGCACCGGCGGTCATACCGGCACTTGCTGCTTCACACACAGCTTCACGGGAACTCGAGCGCGACCGTTGTCCAGACATCAACCCTACGCTACATAACTTGGCCATAGCAGCTGACTAAGCTATGGGTCTAGCCTTGAGCAGAATCATAGGCTACCGTTCATGCCGCAGCAACTCAAAGGATTCTAGTAGGCCAAACTTAAACGGTTTTATAGCCATGCAAGGAACATTTTTTGGTTTTGTTTCAGTGTTGCTGTTAGGTTTCTTGAAGGTATGCTTAGATGACCTCTGACCTTATCGCATATTCAGTCTGTTTCTCTTATTATGATCTCCTATGTAGGCCTACTTCCTTCCACACGTTGGCAATTTGTACAGTATGTACAGTAAGCGATCAATATCTGGTGTTAAGTTGAACCAGTTTCCTGGGCCTCCACTGTACTACTACTGTGTGTGTGTGTGTGTGTGTGTGTGTGTGTGTGTGTGTGTGTGTGTGTGTGTATGTGTATTTACAGTAGGCTATTAGCAGGGGTTGTAATGACTGGAATGGCAACAAATAAATTATACAAAAAATATCAGAGGAAGAAACATATTATAATGGTTTCCCCCTCCCTCCACCAGTTAACTCATCAGATATGCATTCAGCCATCTCTCTACTTGTCTGTGAAAAGCAGTTTCCTTGCACACCAAAGCGTTTATTGACAGTGTTTCCCTCCCTCTGCTGGTGATCCTGAGTGTGACAGGTCAAAGGCGAACACATGCAAACATGGTCAGGTTTATATCATACAACAGTAGGCCTACAGGGGCAGGGAGATAAGCCACTCAAGCTTCATCGCTTCATCACAAATGTCTGTTGGAATTAATAGAAAGTGACTTATAAGTACAACAGCTCTCATTTCAGTCAGCAAAGGCGTCAATATTTTATTTATGCTCTTTTTTGTATCATTACAGCACCCAACACACACACACACACACATACACAGACACACACACACAAAAATGAACAAAAGTGATTGCCATTATCACAGTGTAAAGAAATGCAGAGATGTCCTCTCCAATTAGAGTAAAAATAAGGCAAGTACAAACAAGCAAACAAACAAAGAGAAATTAGATTCAGATATGGGATTTGAATTTCCTTATTTCACATACTTGAAAGAATGCTACATTAATGGGTGCTAGATTAGACTTAAATCTTAAATTTACAAATTACATAGCAGTAACACTTACAGTGGCTTCAAAATACAAGTGTTGAAATAGAATAGAATAGACTTCACTGTCAAGCAAGACAAGTGTCCTCGGTCTCACCAATAAATAGTTAAAATTATACAACAATTGGGTTCTATGAAGCTGTTTCTTTGTTTCTGATTGGCCGAGAGACGTTCCATGAGTTGAAATATCCCACGATAATCCAAAACATACAGTACAGTACATAGATAGAGAGAAGCAGTAGTGGTGAGATATAGGGTCAGCAGCATAGCTATGTCCCTGGTGCCAATACTGTATACACTTCACAATCGTCAGATTGTCAGCTGTCAATATTGAGTAGCTAAACATAATTTAATTTCTTACAGATGTATTGTAATGGTTTTAAAATGCATGTTGCCACCAGTACAAAGCCATTGGTATTTTTCAAGCTGCCATACAAAACACAACCAAAGCAAAATATGAAAAACCAACAAAAAGAACATTTGGACATTGTTATTCTGTAGCCTCTATACTATATATAATATAGCCTTTTGTCCAGACTGCATTTGAAAAATCCTTTTCATTCATTATTTGTGAGCAGGGAGGCACAGTGCAAGCTCCACTTCAAATGATTTGTAAAAGTGACACTATAAAACGTACAGGCACAAAACAACAGTAAGGTTTTAGGGTGACCACACCTGGTAAGTAAGTGACAAACATGCAGATTATAACATCACAAAAGTTTCCTCTTCTGACAAATAAATGAATAATAGATAAATAAAAATCAAACGCTTCTCACATCACTCATTTGAAGAGAAGAAAAGGCATGATAAATAGTTGCCCAGCTTGATTATAGAACCTTCAAAGTCTCTATCCACAACTATAAAGTATAAAGTGAAATGCCCTACACTAATCAGCTCAGAAGTTAGACAGAAGACAGAGTTAAGGTTTGACGTTCCAACTTCTGATTAGGGTGGACAGTGGTAATGGTATAAGTGCTAGGCATCCACACACTCATTCAAATGTTGCACCACAGCAATACCAATTAACATAGACATTACTCTAACTTTCCATGTATGATATGCTAAAAGCAAAGCAAAACAGCTTTTCCCTGTTTTGTCCTGGAGGTTTAAGTCATTGGAAAGGCAGCTGGTGAGGAGCTGATGATAGGGGGAGAGTTTAAACTCCAATGGGTATCTACTGACACCTAGTGGTGGTGAGTAGTTACTGCAGCCAAAATCGCCTGCAACATTTTAGTTGAGGCTGGTAGATAAGCCTCATTACAGTAAGACAGAGGAAATAAGGCTGTGAAGAGGGCCAGAAAGGAACTCTTCTATATGATCATGTTCTGACAGAATGTAACTGGGCTGTAATATGACATAGAACAGAATTCTGTATCCAATGATAAGGCATATATTAATTTACAGACTAAAGAGCTATCCAAAAATCTGTGACTGTTTCGTGTTTTGATCTCCATCTGAATATGCTAAATACAAAATCAATTAAAATTTTCCCTGATGGAAAAAAATAAATGTTTGACTAGAAGTAACTATGTATGATTGATAGTCATTTCAGTAATTAGCTACAGGTATTCTAATAGTATATTAAGATTTCCTTGTGTATTGTGATATTGACTTGAAGGTCAAAGTGCACATTACCCCTGATGGAGTAAAGGAAGAAGGTTAGCGGTGTGTTGATGTCTGGCCACACTTAGAGCAGTGTGCAGGATTTGGACTTCTTCTCTTCCCCAGTGACCAGTGCTGAGGACGACTCCACCCTGCTGGGGTCATTCAGCTCTTCAAAGAGCCCGCTGTCAATCATCTCTTGTTGCCAAGGGATGGACACCGCCCCCGTGCTAAACTCCTTGTAGAACTTCCGGTCGACGACATCGAAATTCACGGTGCCCCTGACCTCGGAGAAGTCGCGGATGTCGCCCGTGTCTTTGGCGTAGACCATGTTGGGCTTGGGCGTCCAGGGGGGCTCGATGAGGCCCGCCTCCAGACGGGCGAAGTTGATGGACTTGAACCACTCATGTTTCCGGGGGTCGTCACCTCTAGGGTTAAACACAAATGCAAACAGACAAACACACACACACACACACACACACACACACACACACACACACACAGACACATATACAGCCATAAGAAAACTAAGCACAGGAATTGACACAGGATTTGACCATTAGATCAAGCCAAAAAAGCACATTTTGGTTTCCTATTCGCACTCTAAGATCAAGAGCGTGCCACAGAGAGTAACTCACACACACACACACACACACACACACACTTACAACACCTTTCCCCTCTTTTTTTGGCCCTCTGTCAAGTCAGGCTAAATACAGCTCTCCAGCAAATCCGCTGGTGGAGCTGTTTGTGGAAAGCCTGCTTGCATGCACAGCTGAGCTAGGTCAGGTCATCCCAGGACCCTCTGTCCCACGAGAGCGTGTGTGAGAGAGAGCGTGACCAGAGAGTGTGTGACTGGGTGACATGGCAGAGAGCAAGACGGGCATGGACGGTGGTGTGTTAGGAAATAGCATCCTTTTTATTTTTTAACAACACCCTTTCCTCTGATTTGGGCCTTCTGAATTCCTGTCTCTCACTATGGGGAAATGGTTACATAAAACATGCGCTGACATTATATTTATCCAGGCTCCTCCAGCTACCTCAGCTTACCTCGGTCAGTAAGCATTGGGTAACTGGAGGAGCCTGGATATAATGTCAGTCATCTTAGGTCATCTTACCTTACCCAATGCTTATACTGACCGAGGTAAGCTGAGGTATCATTTAGCATTATACTGTGATTTACAGGCTCGTAATGAATTCCAATTGTATATGAAAGCGATCCACCATAAAATACAAACAGTTTCAACTAGGTTCAGTGATTCAACTAGGCTCTTGGCAGGTGCTACAACAAGTCAAAGGAGTTTATCTTTCTTACTGCTTTGACATCATTTGTCATTCTGCCCTATAAAGAACATACATTATTTCTCTTATGTAATTTTTACCTTGTCTTATGTATTTTTTTAAACAGTAGCAATACTAATGGCTTACATCGACATCTACAGTGTATGCCTGCCAAAAAGAAACATCTCATGCTGCAGTCTTACTTGCATCCGAGCCGATCAATGATTCTCTTCTTCAGGAACAGGCTGATGATGTTCTTGGTGAGGGCATCAAAGTTCTTGTGTGTGAACTTGCACTCGTCTTCGACGGTGCGTCTGGCCACCTCCTCCCTCTGGACCTTCTCCTTGTAGTCCCTGAAGGGCAGGCGGCCGGCCACCATCTCGTAGATGCTGCAGCCCAACGCCCACCAGTCCACGGACATGCGGTACGGCTCCATCTTCAGGATCTCTGGGGCCATATAGCCAGTTGTGCCAGCCTGGGGAGAGAGAGAGTGAGAGAGAGAGGGAGTGTGAGAGAGAGAAAGAGAGAGAGAGAGGGGGAGAGATGTGAGACAGGGGGAGAGAGAGTTAGAGGGAGCGAGAGAGAGACAGAGGGAGAGAGAGTGATTACCCTTCATACACACACAAAGATTGACATTCACACTTAAATTCACTTGGTAGAGTGACAAAAGGTCAAAGAGCCTATTATCCACAGCAGTATCAGACACACACACACACACACACACCCACACCCAGAGAAGCATACACAATCTTTCTCTCTCACACGCGCACACACACACACACACACACACACACACACACACACCCAGAGAAGCATACACAATCTTTCTCTCTCACACACACACACACACACACACACACACACACACTCACACACACAGACATGCACAGGCACACACATGTTTGCAGGTGAGAGACCCCCCGGTATGGCAGCACTCTCAGTAGATTGGGGTCCTGCTGTGGGTCTGCACACGGATGAGAAGATTTGAGTAATGCTCAGATTAAGCTTTATCGAACGCATATAAACAAACACACACACACACACACACACACACACACACACACACACACACACACACACACACACACACATATGCATGCATTGAGTATTAGAGCATCAGCGGGCACACAGACATCTTAATGAGATTACAGGATGAGGGTCTGGAGGAGTCATCGCTGAGTCAGAGTCCCACTGCACCAATAACAAAAACACACCTCTTCCAGCTGACCCCAGTCAACCTCCAGCCCTCCGGCACAGAGGTGGGTTACAACACTGCTCAGCAAACTCCACAAGGATTTATCACTCATTACGTGAAATCATGTCAATGAAAAATAATATGTATATTTTTTTTCACTTTCTGCCATTCATCCAATATCTGTTTGATGTAAGACTGTCTCTGGTGTACTGTGGCGATGCCCTTCCCTCAGAACCTCACTTCTCATAAGCCTGAACCAGCTCAAGTTAGGCCAGACACCATGCTGTCAATCCTCTCAGTGACCTCCTGCTAGGGTTGCCACCGATGACCCAACCAAGCGCTTTGCTCACAAGTTAAAATGTCCAGTAGACATTGGACCCACAAGACAAAACTGCCTTTGTGCAGTACGACTATGCATAGCCCTGAAAACTTATCTTACTTAATCTTAGCTGACCTGATTGGTGCTTGTGCTTGCCTTTGCTCCCTCTTTGCTAAAGAGATAATTAGAGGGATAACATAGATTTGCATTTACCATACCTTAACCACACCTCAACTAGGCTCTTGGAAGGTGCTACAACAAGTCAAAGGAGTTTATCTTTCTTACTGCTTTGACATCATTTGTTATTCTGCCCTATAAAGAACAGACATTTATGTTGGACGTTTCATTTTTTTTTTATTGGCCTGTCAGCCTTGTGGACACATTGTCATCTTCATCCTCCACCTCGCCACCCATATACTGTAAGGCCTCTAAAAACGAATGTTAGGTAGACTATTCAATCTTTACTGCTTTTGCCGCCTGTAGTAGCTGCCAAAACAGACGTGCTAGATACGTCACTTCCCTACAGAGTCAATGGTAGCACATTCTACACACAAGAGACACTTGCTATTTCAAGGGGACAGAAAATAGTTAATTGAACATACAGTACATGTATTCACGTAGCCTTTCGAAAACCGGGACATTCAGCGTCCCGGGAGAGTGGATACATTTCCAGGCTATTAAAAAGAAGGACAATCACGGGTGACAACCCTATATCTGCACTGGGATAAGTATTGCACAAGTATTATTCGAGTGCAGATAGGTATGCACCATACAGTGTCCACGTGAGGGGAAGACTAAGCAGAGATAAACCAAACTCACAAAGCGTCAGAGAGAAAATGAGGAGAAAATGATCTCCACTGCTGTTAGTGCGTGGCTTTAGCTGAGATTAGCTGAGAGCCTATGTTAAGCTTCTCATAAGTAAGAGAATGGTTTAACTGAAGACTGAATTATTTTTGGTCACAGGAGTGAGCGAACGAAGATTGCTGAGTTGCACCTCTCTCTGTTGGTTGCTTTCTTGTTCTTGCAATTACACAGTCAGCATCATCATCAACTAACCATCTCAAAAAACTCCCTTTCAGCTGAATATCATTTTCTGGGCCTTTGCCACCTATTGCTGTCAAAAATATCCATACATAATGATCAGCTGTTCTCTCTCTTAGGTCTTCATAGCTATTTGGTTGAGCATGGGGTAGATGTTAATTTAGAAGTTATGCAGATGGACCGGGCAATGGCTGGTCCTTTGGTGTTTTTGTCATCTTTAATGTTGTCATATTTATCTTCAACCTTAAACTAACCCTTACCCTTAACCCCACAGTGACAACTATGCACAGGATGATGGAGCCTACATTTTAAGCTTTTCCCATGCAAGATTTTACAGTGCTACTTTCTGACTATTATCATTATCAAGTACTGAAAAAATGGAAAAATCCAGATCTTGTGACAAGATTTAGAATTTACAGTTTGCAATTTGAGAGCAAGAAGTCAATCAAGTTCATCCATAAGTAAAGAGCTCCTTAAGCAAGGTGGCCGTAGTGTATGTCTCTCTGTCTGAACTACTTTGTTTCCCATACAATGCCAGTAATGTCAATGGATGTGCACACAGAACACACATTAAACCGCTGGACAGCTAAAGACAAGCTAGAGAGTGGAAGCATTTCAAGGAATAAGACAATTAAACTGTGACTTGTGAAGTACACCATTAAGTGTGTTATTCTAAGAATTTTTTCTCTTTAAACCAGCAATAGCCAGATGAGTCAGGGCTTAAAAATCCCAGTTATATTGAAAGTATATTGCACGGCAGGCTAATTTAAAACTCCATTAAATAACAATTCAGGCTACACATACAGTACACACATGAACACACCTTTTGGCAGAGAATCTTCCCATTGGGCAGTTCCATCGCCAATCCTAGGTCTGAGAGCCGGCACTGGCCTTGACTGTCCAGCAGCACGTTCTCTGGCTTCATGTCACGGTAGACGATGTTCATGGTGTGCAGGTGCAGGATGCCAGAGGCGATCTGTGCCGTGTAATACACCACCCGACCCATCTCGATGCCACGCTCGCCAATGTCGTAGATGTGGTACTTGAGGTCGCCGCCAGTCATGAGGGTCATGACCAGGCAAAGGTGGTCGGGGGTGTCGTAGGCGTAAGCCAAGTTGACCAGGAATGGGCTGTTGATCTTCTCCAGGATCTGCTTCTCCACCAAGGCCATCTTCTCTCCGGCTTCCTGCTTCAGCCGCCGCTTGTCCAGCTTCTTACAGGCGTACATCTGGCCTGTGTTCTTCACCTGCACGGCACACACCTACAGAGAGAGAGAGAAAGACAGAGAGGAAGACAGAGACAGAGACAGAGAAATTATTACTATTAATTGCTCATTATTTTTCTCTCTTGATGTAATTTGGCAACATTATCAAATGTACAGTCATGCAAATAAAGCTCATTGAATTGAAAAAAAAATTGAGAGTGAAAGAGAGGCAGGGTGAAAACAGGAGGGAGAGAAAAGGACTGGCTAGTATTCTATTTTTGCCAAAAGTGTTTTGTAAGTTGCTTTGGACAACAGTGCTAGCCAAATACCCTAACCATAATAAAGGTATCCAAGGCAGACACTAAGGTGAAGACAACAGACTTGAGGAAAGATAGGAAATACACAGAAAGACACATGAGATGTGTAGACTGGAAAGAAAGAAAGGATGCAGTAAAGTAGGAACCTGCTCTTTGCAGACCTGAATAACAATTGAAGTGTTGAAGTCACTTAATCAAAACAGTTAATTAATGCTAATAATGAATTAACATTGATGGATCTGTGTGTAGGTGTTGAAATATCTTTGAAGATTTGCTGATCTAATAACAATGATCCAACAAAAATACAGGAAACACTAATAGACCTGACAGATTTCATAAGTAAGTGCATACTGTATGATGGTGACATACATTTTCACTTTAAAACCATAATGCCCATGTTATAAGCATGTCAATAATGTGGTGATACTTCCTGACATTGGCAGTGGAAAAAACTTTGTAGGGCTATTGTTCTCAGTACATTTTCTCTTTTGCAGTTGAATTTGTTAACTGCATCCCATTACATCAGAAACAGCTAAAATATTCATTTTCAACTATTTCAATTTGGACAAATGTGAGCCATATATAATGTTAATGTACTATACAACCATTTACCCTTTAACTTGAATAAAAAATAAACATAACTAAATTATGAACATAATTAAACGGTTACCTCTCCAAAGCCTCCTTTGCCTAGGGTCCTGAACTCATAGAAGTACTTCTCACTGATTGGCAGCTTCTCGTACTGCTTCCACTGTAGGAACTGGTCAAAGTAGGGGCTGTTCTGGTACTCGGTGAAGGGCTTCCCCCTCAAGAAGTCCCTGGTGGCGTCCCTCACCTGCCCCTTCACCACCTCCTCGAAGTCCTTCTCTGTGACGGCCTTGCACTTCTCTGCCACGCCACCTGTCAGGAAGGCCAGGAAGCTCTTGGACTCGGCCTTGCAGAATCGATTGATGATGTTCTGCCGGGCCTTGTCCTTGGTTCCGTCCTCGGCCAGCTCCCAGTCGGCGAGCTCGTCCAGGAACTCGACAGCGGCCAAGTATTCGGGCGCGGCGACGTCTCGCAGGAACTGCCGGAAGAACCTCTTGCCGATGGGCTGCCGCTGGCACAGCGTCTCAAAGTCGTTGCCGATGGAGAAGCGCAAGGCGGAGCACTGCTCGGGCTTGGGGAGTGCCAGGCTGCGCCGCCGCCGCCGCATCTCCTTGTCATCGCCGGCCTGTGCTTTCAGGTAAGCCGTGTTGGCCACCAGGTTGTCCAGGCCCCCCATGTCACACATGGCTGTAGCCGGGCAGGTGGGGGTGAAACCTCACACCAAAGGGAAGAGGAGAGAGGCAAGGGCCTCCCTACACAACTACCTCCAGTCTAGGTTGTGGATGCATCTACACGTGTACATGTGTGTGTGTGTGTGTGTGTGTGTGTGTGTGTGTCCTACCTGGGTGCTATCCCCTCCGAACCCATGCTGCATCTGAGAGTGACTGAGAGTGTGACACCTGTGTGACAATCTCGCCCCTCCCTATAACCCCCCCCCCCCCCCCCTCTCTCTCTCTCTCGCTGCCACTCATGTAATTAGTCAATTGGAATTACAGGCAGTACAGCAGGATTTACTCTTAAGTAAGTGTCTTTGTGTGCTTATTCGTGGACACAGTGCATGAAAAAGAACTCACACACTTTCTTGTGTAAGGAGCTTTGCCCCCGTGGCTAAATAAAGACAGCCGAGATAGCCACTATTGCTAATGACAACTCTCTCTTCGGTGTGAAAATGAATGGTCAAAAATCATTTCAAGATGTCCAGTAGCTTACAAAAACACATTGTCATAACTACACTTTCACTCATCATCATTTCCAATGGTATACCAATATACCAATAGATTGATTAATAAATGAAATTGTCCAGTCGGGTTGTTGAGGCAGATATAATAATTGTGTATGGTATGTCAGACTGTGTTGAACAGTCCCTTATTACAGCATCTATCATCAAATCAGAATCCTCCTATTATTATTATTTTTGAACAAATACATTTGCTTTAATTCTAAAGGTGTATGTTGCCTACAAGAATGTCTTGCAGAATAATTATTTGTGACAGGCTCTGTTTTCATACAGCATCGCAGGACACAGTGTGGGTTGACTGTGATTCTTTCTTAATCCATTCCCACTGTGCAGACAGGATTAGTGGGCACCAGTGGCACTATGTGTGTGTGAATGTAGGCCTATGTTTGTGTAACACACTGAGGCTGTTGGATGAGTAGCCTAAGCACTGGACGCAGGGCAAGCACACATGTGAATTCCCTTTCGCCATGACTGCACTGTGGAGCTGTCAGGTCAGGTGTGGTTAGATAAATCACACAACACAATGCGTTGAACTTGAATTATGAGTAGGCTAATAAACTGTCAATTACGAGGAGAAACGTCAAAATTAACAGAGGAAAAACATCTAAACTTGTGTATACACTCGTATTTGCAAGATAAAAAGTCAGCAATTCACTACGGGAAATAGAGTCCTAAACGTGTTAGCATACAGTCCATACAGATTCGCTTGAGCTCCAGAATGGGTCGAGATCGCAGGGCAGGCTACTGCGATGTTGGTAAACACTGCCACCCTGCGACCAGGCCTAAGCGTGAATTGTCAAGGTTGAATAGAAACGTTCATTGAGCGCAGGAGGCATGTGGAGCCAACCTCAGCCCTCGCCAAAATTAACCAGGTAGGCCGAAAACCAAGCTGTTAGTGCTCATAAAGTGATCTATATCTTAAGGTGTGGGAATTGCGCGGTTACTTACTTGATTAGGCCGTGTTGGCTTACAGTCACTGTCGCATTTGTGGATTTGTGGCGAGCCATTTGGTCGTGCCTGTGACCGTCTAATTAATGGCCTAACATGACTTGCATAGAACATACACTGCCATAATATTTTTTTTTACAAACTTTCCAAATAGCTTTCATAATCCACTTTGCTTTTAATAGAGGTGTGTCTTTTTATTTCAAACGCTCATGTCTTCAGCTTATCTTTCTTGCCATCTATCTCCCTTCTCCTATCTATCAGATAGCAGCCTGCATGCGCAAGCATTGCCTATGGTCATTGAATTCTCCTAGCATGCTGTTGAAATCATTTAGCCAATCATGTCTTTGAAAAACTGATGGTAGTTGTCCTTTCTCATTATATTTTTGAATATGTATTTAATTTGTTTTAACTGATCCGTTCGAAATCAATCAATTATTACAAATATTGTGTATATTTTAACAGTGACTGCTCCAATTAACTGATCGATAACAGCCATACAGCCACATGACATTTTGGCTGCTAATCCAATGGACAGCTAATCATGAACAAACTGGCACAGATATCTCCGAACAACGCATTTCGGTATCAGGTGAAGTCAAAAGACATTTTCCTGTGCAGTGGAGAGGATTTCAAGAGCATTTTGACCATAGAGAAGTAAGTCTGTTTTGCTTGGTCTTTGTTAGCATTTAATGGTTTGTTTCATGGCGAATGTTGTTCGTTCTACTTGTTAGCCGCGAATTCTATGTGGTCTTTCGCTGACACTCCATCAAGAGCATCAATCAGTTATGGCAGGAATGAGCAATATTCTTACAGTATTGTTTCGTTGGTGAAACTGAAAGAGTCAGTATGAGTATCTGTTGATTCTCCATTACATACCTGTTTGAGTAATTCACTGCTTTTTTCCTACAATTGTGAGGTATTGTATGATGTATGGACTCAAAAATAACTTTTAGTGGGTTCTCTGATGTGCCTAGTGAGTCAGTAGGCTAGTGGGTTTCATGTGGCTTACTTGGCCAGTTGTGTAATGCCCAATGTTCCCCATAACCCCTTTAGTGGAGAAACCATATAAGGTGTTTTTGCACCGCATTGCACATCATCTACTCAGGAGGGCACTGCTCCCACATACTTTGGCCCACCATGACAATTACAAATTCAGCTATTTTATGTAAGAGTCCATTTGAAAGTGTGATATACAGACAAAGGGTTACAGAGGTTTGAATGTTGCTTTCTCTTTCAGCCGGTAACTATACATCTCTGAACTGCCCACATTTGGGCCCTTTACGTCACTTGCAATAGCCTTGAAACAAAAATTGAGGCCTGACACCAGGTCTTGTGAAGCTCTAACTCAAAGTAGATGAGTAAAATATGGATTTCTCACATATTTATTTGTGTTGGAATACCTGCGTTCTAACCGTCTGTATGTGGCTGACTCTGTGCTATCGTCATTCAAAGCTGGGGAGCCTGATTGACAGCTCTCTTGCCCAATCTCCTCCGGTTTCGAATATCTCGTCAACCATAGGTCGCAGAAAGACACGTGGGGTGTCTTAATGAATTAATGGGGTGAATTAATCTTGAAGAATTAGTCTTCTCTTACCGGCCGTTGGTGAAATAGATGGGCAGAATTAATGTTACGGTCCTGGGCCAATAGTAGAGCTAGGCAGTTGAAGTATAGCCCTTGGAAGCTGTCTTCACAATGCAAAGTTTGAAAAAAAAATAAAAATAAATGTCATAGATTGCTGGGTTTTGCCCGAAATACAAGCAAAGGCTAACATTGGTTCCATGATTGAATGGGTTAAGATACATTACGAGTCTTCCAAATAGAACTATACTAAAGCTATAATTTCTTGATTTCTTTTTGTCTTCTCATCCAAAGCTTGGGCATTCACTAAAAGATTAATTGAAGCCTTATAAAGATGTAGAAATCAATGTAATTGAGATAAGCCTAAATCGTTTTATTCAGGAATAATTAATATACCCTTACCGGCCGTTGTTGAGATAGATGGCCAGAATCAATGCTACGGTCCCCATGGCCAATAGAGCTAGGCAGTTGAGGTATAACCCTTGTAAGCTGTCTACACAGTGCAAAGAATTTGAAAATAATACCTTTAGATAGTGCTATCACGAGGATATTTTGTAAGGTCTTCTTACTGAACACAAAACTGCCAAAGCAATGTTCAATATCCTTCATGGCTACATGGGGGGGAAGAGCCTTTCATGTGATCGAATGGTTAGATTCTGCAACTGGCATGTAAGGAACTCCGTGTGTCAATCGCAGATGTTTTACAAGAGGTAGTCAGTATTGTAAACTATATCAAGCCACATCCTATGTGCATGTCTGTGCACAGAACTATGCTTTGATGTGGGCTTGAAACATGTTAATTTGCTCTTTCACAAGCACGGTGGTTGTCTAGAAGCAGGGTGCTGGAGAGATTTTTGAGCTGAGAAATTAATTGTTGGCCTTTTTCATGCACGTGAACAAAACAGAGTTTGCCAGCTTTTTGTGTGCCAGATACAAAATGATTGATAATGATTAATTATATGGCAGAGCTTAGCGGGGGAAGGCTAGTCCAAACTGTGAATAATATGCTATTGTGGAAATGCAATAAATAAGTGAAGAGAGGGTCTTAAGTTGACAACGCAATGGCGTCTCATTTATTCATTGAATGCAAAAAATACAGTGAATCAGGAGGACAGTCCAGGCAAGTTAAGTCTACTGTCAGTGGTGCCATGCCTAGAAAATGTGAGAAGTAAAAATATAATAAGATACAGTATATTAGATGGTGGAACAACATTAATTTTCTTCTGATTATGTTGCACCTGGAAAAATGCATTAGCAAGACATCAGCACATACATGTTATACCAGCAATCTTGACATTTACAGGAACACTTCACCGTTTTTTTTAATATTAAAGGAGTCCTAGAATGCATTTTTTGACCATTACAAATTGATCTTTGTGCCTAAATAATGTCATATGTAAATTTGTGGGGCTGAAAACGCCCCAGGAGCACTGCTAGATCGCCTAATACAGTCATAAATACGTTAGACCGGCACATCCGGGAACTTGACTCGCGAGAAACGTTCCAGCCCCTTTTTGGGGGAAAACTAACAACGTCTCTCATTAACTCCAATGCAAATTAGGGTCAATAAACTTAATTCGTACCGAAATCGTAGGGGTAAATGATAACAGAAAACACAGCGAATCAATAGGACCACTCAATATATTACCACTTTGCCGGTCGTTGACCGTGAAAAATACGTTCAAAAGCTTAATTCAATCAAAGTAAAAACACGGTCTCCCGAGTAGCCTGCTAGCAGTAGCAGTGGCCAGTGTCATACCCAGACATACTCTTATCTCATTGAATCTCCAGTTAAATAACTAAATTGTTTTCCTGTATTTTTGGCCTCTTATTTTAATGGTAACGTTGTGTAGTTGACTGACAGGCTTGGATGTAAAGTATGTTCGTTAGATAATTCCAACATATGATAATTTCTGTCATAGCCGATAGCCTAGCTGCTAGTGTTAGCCAAGTGTTAGCCTAGATTTCCGTTTTCGTTGGTCTGATTTATTTTTGGTGTAGCCTAATGTTAGGGGTTCTTAGCTTTGTGGTTGGTACACCCAACCACACAGCAACTTCTCGGTATGTCTGTCTACCGCGAACACTGATCTATAAATAATAAGTTATTCGTTATAGATCAGTGACCGTGAACAACACCCCTTCACTTTGGCTTGTTTCAGGCTTGTTCTGAGGGCTTGTTTCCCCTAAAAAGGGGCGTGGCGCAAACAACCTGCTCTGTGTGACGCGGGTCCGGTCGAACGTATAAGCCTTGCAATGAAACAGTTTGTTTTTCCCGCCCACTCAGCAAGTTCATGAATATTCAAATGAGATGCGTGCTGATTGGCCGATTGGCTGATATGTCCTGAAAGTTGATTGGCTCAATCCACCGGCCTGAAGCTAGAGCAAAGTGAAACCAGAGAGGGTTAAGGATCTTTGGTGAAACTACGTTTACTGCTAGAGTAGATAAAGCTATCAACAATGGATTTAAATATGGAATACAGCCGTACATGTATGAACCTGAGTCAGAAGAAGGTTCCGACGAAGATGAAGTGCAGCAGATTCCCCAACGGTTGGAAATGAATGTGTTAGATTGGTAAGTTTTATCAGTACATTTCTTAGTAACTCTCCAAAGTTAGCTGTAATAACGCTAGCATTACAATGTCTCTGCACATATCTAGATACTAGCATCGTAAGAGCAGTTTAACAAGAATTATTACTCGAAGGTATGCAAATGAGAGGGGGTGTATCTAAAGGGGGATGGGCGCCTATTACGTGTTATCTGAGCTCTGTTCAGATTGGAGCATTTCAACACGGCTGTTTCTATTTTCCAATTTGCATACGAAAGCAGGCGGGAGACGCGGTAAAGTCTTTGGTGTTGTGCTTTGGACACTGCTCGCAGCCTCAATTCAACAGGAACAATGTGAATGTGGTTTTGAATTCTAGGACTCCTTTAAACTATGTTATTCCCTTAATTAAGACGAGTTGATACATACCTCTCACGTTTCAATGCGTGCACTCACTGGCTCTGGCGCGCGGCGCAACTTTGATAGCACTTAGCTAGCTCAATGCAAACAGAGATGAAGTTAGAAGCGACCAAACACCTCCCAGTTACACGAGTAGTCCTACGACCAAGTATGGTGAGACAAAATAAAACGTGGTGCATTTGTAAGCAGGTAAGAGGGATATCTATATTGTGTGGCGCAGTAATATCTTCACTCTTGCACTTTCAGTTTCACTTTGGAGTGAGGATATTACTGCACAGAGTCTAAGTGCTCCCAATGTTATTCCACCACACAATATAGTCATCCCTTTTGCCTGCTTAGAAATGCACCACGTTTTATTTTGTCTCACCATACTTGGTTGTTTGACTACTCGTGTAACTGTATTTTAATAGGGAAAACATGGAGTTGTTTGGTCGCTTCTAACTTCATCTCTGTTTGGATCCTAATGAATGCATTGGGCTAGCTTAATGCTATCAAAGTTGCGCCGCGTGCCAGAGCCAGTGAGGGCACGCATTGAAACGTGAGAGGTATGTATTAACTCGTCTTAATTAAGGGAATAACATAGTTTAATATGAAAAAACGGTGAAGTGTTCCTTTAACTGAATCACAAAATCAGTTTTGTGACTTCACAATGCATTCCGTGGACGAAATGCATAATAAAATCACGAAATTAGTTTTTCGCATGCTACAGTAGCCTATAGGCTACATTTCGTGAGTCAGCAGTTTACGGAATTAATTATGTGTCACGAAATACCAACTTGGTAACTTACGAAATGCATTCAGTGATTTCAGTGACAAAATTAGCCTACTTAACTGAATCACGAAATAAGTTTCGTGACTTCACAATACATTCGTGCAGTTTAGGCCTACGGTCTGTCTTATGAAAAGAAATGTCAACTTCACATTCAATGACCAGTAGGTGACACTGTGACACAAAGTCTATTTCCCTTTCTGACTACTGGATAACAAATAAGCAAATGAACTAATTTTGATTAAATTGAACTAATTATGTGATTGTTGTATTAGGCTAATTTTACATTTATTGAAATACATAATTTTGAACGCATCAAGCATAGTTCACCCATTCAAATTGGCGCCAAGTAGGCTAGCGCCAAGTAGTGGAGTGCCGTCATTTCGAGGTAGGCCTATTACGCTGTTTGCATTATTAGGCTACGAGACGATGCTGCCAGGCCAATATCGCTCCCCACGCCATCCAGCAAGTGATCTCCAACTTAAATGTTTTGCTGGAGAGGCTAGGGTGCGTCTACTCAGTAGGGCTTAGATGATTAATCGACATGTGACACGTGCCAGTGGCATGTAAAAGACATGTCACTGGATGAATCGACATGTGGCATGTTCCAATGACATGCCACAAGACAATTTGTATGGTAGGAGCAGGCTTCACTCAGTCTCTTGGTTTGTTTTTGAGAGTGCTAGACCAAACTTATGTTTATTAAGAAAAGGAAAAAAGGTCGCACTTTGCATTTAAACATGTTTTTATTGCACAGACGCATTTCGGGGACCACACTGAGGAAGGCGCTAAGCCGAAACGCGTCTGTGCAATAAAAACACGTTTAAATGCAAAGTGCAACCTTTTTTCCTTTTCTTTATGCCACAAGACAAGACATGTCACTGGATTAATCGACATGTGGCATGTTCCAATGACATAATGACATGTCAAACACGGGAAACATCGAAACAAACCAAACACGAGTTCAATTTTAAGTGCTATGTCGTGTGTTAGCATGTTTACATTAGTGCCCATGACATATTGCAAGTTGAATTGCTCTGCAAATATCGTTCTGAAATAGTAGGCCTAGCCTATTCTTCTTTGGTAGGCTAGTTCTAACGTTGCCGCTTAACCTAGGCTACTTACTGGGCATCACGTACATTATTGGGCTCCGCAATTTTCATGTCTGTATATAATTAATTTAAGATACAAAACACATTTCGACAACTACAGTATGTTACCGTAGGTATTTGAGATGTTCAGTGTCCTCTGCAGCTCTTTTGATGAGATGAAGGTGGCCACCCTGACCCTAAATATAGGCCTACCACACAGCCTTCACAACAAAGAGTAGGCTAAAAGGCTGGCTTACATTGCACGATTTTGGCCTGTTTTAACAGTCGGCGACTACATTTCCAAAATCCTACCTTACATTGACAGACAAAGATTTGGAAAATATTTTTGAAAGACTACAGTCTCAGACCCTCTCACATCTAAAGACAATTCATCCAGTTTCTAGTCACAGTCTAGTCACAGACCAGTCTCAGATTATGATTTTGCTGTGGGTCACTGTTTACAAGACTGCTACAAGATTCCTTCAAATTATTTCCATTGTGCACTACATATCAACACGAACTCATATACGATAAACTACTCATATCAAAGTATTTTTTTCGCGTTTCTGCAGCATTGTTTGATGTGTGACATAGGGTTGTCACGATACCAAAATTATGACTTCGATATGATACCTGCCATAAATACCTCGATAGCCGATACTGAACTGATACCACGGTGAAATTTTTAAATATCTGGAAAAGAGATCAATAATGGTCTGGTTCGGTTTCACTTTCACCAGCTTATTCCTGTCCTTTTTGTTTTGAGCAAATTACACTAATAATAATAATAATTATTATTAATCCCCAGAGCTAGTATGATCATAATCTCTTGTTTGTTAACATACTGTATTTGCTGGCCACTTTTCTTTAAAATTCTCTGTAAAGAGAGTGGACAAGTCAGCCTATTCAATATTTCATGAGTTTGATTGTCTGACTTTCAGAGATATTCTTTATAATTGTTATACCCAGACAATGCTCAGTAGGAGGCAAACCTCCACCAGGTGTATAGAGAAAAGTGAGTTTAATTTAATACACTTGTAGTGTGCAGGTCAATTCTAGGCTCATCATAAAGTCACTGCATGTTCATTATTTTTAGTCAATAGTTTTTCATTGTTTGTTACAAATTACACGTGTTAAAATTATAAGCAAGTTAGCCTACTACTATGCTATTCAGTGGGCCATCTGATGATGCGTAGGCCTAGTATACGAGGCCTGCTGAGTTAATGGAATGTCATTTCATGGCTAATAAATTAACATTTGGACTCAATACATTCTGGCTATGGGCTCAACTAAGAGAATTTCAGGTAGGCTAGCTTATATCTAAGAAATAATATTAGACAAAAAAATGCAGTCTACATGCCATGATAAATATTACCAGAACTGATTGAATGTTAAATAGATCGTTTGCAAGTTATGCTAAAGTTACAATTACCAGCGTGGACATTGAGTAATCTTGCTAACAGACAGCAAACCCCGATGAAAACATTAGTCTCGTAAAAATTCAGTGTTGAAAAAATTGTTTTGCTATTATTAGCCTACAGAATACACTCGTTTCACGTAGGCTATAGTTGGCGGATACGATTTGGGCTGATCATGTAATGGTGTTTTCAATCACATTTGCTGAGCTCTGTCTTTGAATTCTTTGTAAAGGTCGGGATGTCTGTCCGCAAGGTGCTGTGCGAAGTTGGACTTGCACGTTGGGCCTGCATGCTTTTGTTTACATCTCTTGCAGATGGGCCTTAGTGTGTCTGTGGGCTTGACTTCACTGTCGACATATGCAAAATAGCTCCAGACTTCACTTCGCCTGTCTTTTTGGTCAGCAAGCCGAGGACGGTCGGCAGGCGCTCCTGAACCTGTAGCTGTCTCTCTCCCTCTCCCTCTCAGCCTGCTGTGTGCACTGCACACACACTGTGGCTGGCTGAGTGTGTGAGAGGGGAGAGTTAGCCACGCCCACTAGCCTTCTAAAAACGTCGGAAATCGTATCGTTTTTTGCGTTAAGGTATCGTGATACCTTTCTAGTATTGGTATATCGTGCAACACTAGTGTGACATCACTAACAGATATAGAGTTGTTCCGACACGTAGAATACGTGAAATAACAAATAATCATATAGCCTAGGGCAGGTCCTCCACAATAATTATATGGGAGTAAAGTGGATGTAATGAAATTACTTTTTATTATAATTCAGTGTAAACACAACTATTTAAAAAATGATTTTCAAAGGTCAAAGTTCAAAGGTAAAAAACACAATATTAACTAGAAAATGTAATTCCATGGAAGGAATTACCATTGCATGTAAATGCAAAAAGGTTGCTGACTGTAAAACATTGTATTAGGCCTATAGTAAAAAGACAACTAGGCTACACAGAAGAATAGATAATTAACAATAACCCAATTACAATTCCACTGAAATTACTCGGCAAGTCACATTTAAAAAGTGATTTATGAAAATGCATCAAAATTGTGGATAGGCTATTATGGAAAATAACTCTTCATTTATTAGAATTTAGAAGACTGAAATGAAGTTGCCAACTTCAACGAGTTGCAAGAGCTGACACTTTAGTAGCCTACAGTGAAACGACTGGTAGGATAGCTTATAGCCTTCATATCTACACTAATGCCAAAATAGGCCATAGGCTATAGACTTAAGACACCATTGGAATACGGAATACAATCTCAAACAATGCCAATGCCAACGATGATGCAGCAACAGGTAGGATATCTAGCAAATGTAACGTTAGCTTACAGTTGGATATTTTATGTAAGCTATATTACAGAGCTAGTAGTATGTTCTTCGAAGTGTCTCCAGGTGTGTGATTGTCCTAATAGGAAGGTACAATAGGCTGTTAACAAAGGTTTGTAATTTTGTGAATGATACGAAAGCTTTAAATGATTGCCTGGCTGGCAAGTCCCTATAGCTGAAAAGCTTGCTAACAAACGCGAAAATGATAGCAATGCAGTTTGTGCTAGAAACGACTGTGAATTAGGCTTGAACCTAAATGTCTATCAGGTTGTACTTCACTTAAAACGCTGGGTGAAGATCGGTGTCTTGTAGGCTGCTCTGTCGCGATGTCTAAAAGCCCTTGTGTAAGCCCTGTTGGCCTTGCAGCCTACCCGACGTTAAACCTAGCCTGGAGCAAGTTTGGTTGTCGTTAGCTAAATACAGTGTTAAATTTACGTTGACGTCAGGTTAGATTGTCTTTAGCTGTTGATAACGTTACCAAGAGCAAACCGGTTACTGTAACGATATAAACAAATCAAGTAAGGAGTAGCCTAACAGGAGATAAGACGATAACGTCCTGGTTTATGGCATGGTAGAATGTTTTCATAGCTGTTGCAGCTTAATGAGTAGACATAACAGGCTTGTGTCAAAGATCCTTGATTACTGACAGCTGAGCACTGACGTAACAATTAATCTTTGCCGCCAAAGGGTCTCAATGTAAACTCTATGGGAATTTTAAACTCTTTTATCGTAAATATCTCAAAAAGTATGAAGTTCACAAATGTCAAAAATACAAACGTCAAATCTCCGTTACAAGATCTTTGTATGAGTGCTTGAATGACGTCAAACGGTTCAGTGGTTTTAGTGTTATAAATCGTTGATTTTGGTCGGAAGAAGAATAATCCCCATAATAATAAGAAGAAGGAGAACAGGGATAACAGTACATTGCATTTACATGCAATGTAATTTATCGAGCTAAGAAGTTTGAACCTTGAACACAACGGTGTTGGCTCCGTATAAGTAAAAAGAACATTCAAAAATGTTATGTAGTTTTACTACAAATTGGAAAGATGTCAGACTAAATGTGTCTCTTAGGCTGCGTTTAGACTGCCAGTCTGAAGTGACCCAAATCCGATTTTTTGCTCTCATGTGGCACGTATCCGATCTGTGCCACAACAGTGTAAACAGAAAAAAAACACATGAATTCCGATCTCCTCAGATCGGATACAGGCCCCTTTCGTATGTGGTTTTAAATCAGATACAGATCGGATATGTGTTCATGTGTCTACAGTCTAAACAGACAAATCGGATATTCCAGTGCAATGCGTCCCACACGTCATTAATCTGTGACAATTTTGCACCTGGTAATGATGTTAGGTTACAATTTCGAGTGGGCGCGCTGGCGGAGCGTGTTAAAAGTTGCCCTATTGATATTAGGCTAGCCTACGTTCTGCTTCGTGAAATTTGAATGAGTAGACTTCAATCACATGTCATTCATTTCGTCAGTCCCTCTGTTTCAAGTTAACATGAGTGCCATTTGATTTATATAGTCACAGCAAATGCAATTAAATGAAAATAAAAAACATGACGTGCTTGACAGGTTATAGAAAGTAAAAGAGCTAATTGTAGGCTAACACCCGTCTCTGGCAAAATAAACTGATTTTATAGCGCATGCGCAAGCAATTATGATTGCGAGTTATGGATTATGTTTATGTACCGCGATCACACCCAATTAAAGTCAACACAGCAACTTCAAATATCAGTGTTGGACCAAATGCTTCAGACATGTAAGAAATAAGCACTTCATCAACTATATTAACAGGTTTTATCAAGTCGATATGACCAAAATAAGCCTATTCAAAGGTTATTGCGTGAGCTAGCATACATGTAATACCGTATAGTCAGCAATAATCACTCATACAATAATTAGCTTTAACAGTCATACATTTGGACTTTTTTTTTGTTGACTATATATGAAAACAGATGTTCTTTGTTTAAGCTAGCAGTGTTTTGTGTTAAAATATGTTATAGGATTCACGATTTTAGCACTGTTATAACCATTACGCTGTACTGTTACAATTGTGCCACACTTTTTTATGGCTGCGTAGGTTGTAACAATTAAGGTAGGCTACATGTCACTGTTAAGTTAAGTTATTAACAAACTACAACATATTTTTTACATTCTGTTTCAACTTTCATGGAGTAGAGATGTATAACTACAGTATGTTCTGGTCAAGTTTCACAGCTCTCAAGTCTATCGTCTTTGTGTGAAGCTAGTTTGAACTGAGAAACTTTTAGCTCATACGCATGCGGGCCATTTCAAGTGTCTGGCAAATGTAAACACACATGATCGGATTTGGGTCACTGGCGAAAGTAGATGTAAACATGCAATCAAAGAAATCGGATATGAGCACAGAATCGGAATTGAGCATATCCGATCTGCAGTCTAAACGCAGCCTTAGTGAGTGTCTCTTTCAAATGCAAATTAAGTTGAATGGACCTTTTGAATGGGCCTGCTGCAGGTGAGATCCTAGGATTTTCTTTTATTGTTTTTACAAAGTGCCATTGATGCATTCTATTTTAAAACATATATGGAAACTAGTTGATTAAAGGTTTCTAATGGTGTCACTTATATGTTTCTAGGACAAAAACTAGCAGAGATTCAGATGTGTGTTTGGAACAGTTTTTCAAATCCCCCGGAGGGGATTTAGACTCCAGAGGGTTAAAGTTAAAGTTAATTCCTTAAAAACGATGCGCATCAAAAGTTAGTACGATAAATGTATGGAAAATGGCTTATATCGCTCTAATAAGGGTGTCACGATTTCGATTTTAAATCGAAATCGATCAAAATTAATTCGGAGTCTCGAACTTCGAAATAAAAAAATTAATCGTCGATGCTGCCACGCCCCCATGTCACGTCCGGTCGGCTTGCCATGCGGACAAAAACACACGTGTTGAGAAGCTGCGAGGTGACCTCCTCTAACTTAGCTACAGCCAGTCAAAAGCTAGCATGGCAACTGCAGATGCCGGAGACACATCAACAGAACTTGAACCCCCTCCTCCTTCACTAAAGTCGCCGGTATGGAAGTATTTTGGATTATGTTGACAATGTCCGCGTTGTCGACAAAAAAGCCACAGTTTGCAAGCTCTGTTATGTGCGTGTACCATATTCCTCCACTGCCAGTACGACTAACATGGCAGGGCATCTCCGGAGGCACCACAAAAATATAGATTTAGCTGTTAAGCCAACAACTGCAACACAAACTACTCTTCCGTCTTCATTTGGAATTAAACTGCCAAGTAACTCCCAACGTGCTAATACAATTACAAACGCCATAGGAGTATTCGTGGCCGCAGACATGCGACCTTATTCGGTGGTGGAAAACTCCGGTTTTAGGCACTTAATTAGCGTGCTAGAACCACGCTACGAAATCCCAAGCAGAACGCACCTCACAGCTACGGTGATATCCTCCATGTACAGTAAAGTCAAGGAGGGCGGCTAAGCGCAAAAATCGATCACTTTGCGATAAAAGCATGACATTTGGTACGAAGGCTCACAAAGGGGGTCTGATCAGATTTAGGACCATAGGCGCTCAAAATCTGACCCCTGGGGGTCATGGCGGCCATTTTTCAAAATGGCCGCCAAATATGGATTTTGTATAGACCTCTGAAGTTCGCCTACAAAAAAGCCACCATCTTTGCCCAAATAAGGAGATCCGGTATCTCAAGATTTTTTCTATGGGAAAATAACATGGGGATTTTGAATTATCGCACCTGTTAAACTCTCACGGGGACGAAGAAATTGGAAATGCAGACGTTTTGCGCTACAAAGTTTTGTCCTCTGCCTTCAAGTGCATACTGTGATCTTCGGTAGGTGAAGATGGCACACTTTGATCTTCGCTACCCCAGAGCTAACTTACAATGCAACTTGCCATAGGCAGTTAGCTTCAATTAACTCCCGGATCTCCTTATATGGTCAAAGATGGCAGCTTTGGATCCTTTTTGTAGGCGAACTTCAGAGGTCTATTGGGAAAATGGATTAAAAGCAAGGGGGCAGCGAACGTTCTGAGAGTGTAGACAGTATGGCGGCCGCCATGCTAAAGAGAAGACCGTGGCTAGCTGGCCATTCCATTGAATCCTATGGGGCGTAAGCGCCACTTTGACATCAAATTACGTTAGAGCTGAAGCGTTTTAAGCCTTTATATGAACATTTTCTATTGTCGGGGTACATACTACATTGTGAAATTGACATAATAATCTCGTAACAGTCTTATCGGCTGAGTAATTAACGTTTTTCCGAAGTCAATGCTAAAGTGTTAAAGGCGCATGCGTCCAGCGAGAGTAAAGCGTCGCCATAGGTCAGACTCGGTCAGACTACGTGCCTACGTCACATGTACGACAACTGAGCCTGCGCAGGAGACAAGAAGACCTAAAAAAAAACGTTGAGATTTGCTTCCTCGGTCTCTGCTGCCGGCTATGTGATAGCTCTGTCCATATCTTTTACTGTCTATGATTAAAAGCTGCCAAAAACTTTAAATACAATAACACATTTCACCATGATGCATATAAATATGAGCACACGTTCACATAGAAGGCCTTTAAACTTTAAAATATAAGATACGTTTTAAAAAAAAATTAAAAATGGCCACCAAATATGGCATTTTTTGTTGTTTTTTTTCTCTCTTTTTTTGTCTTTTTAATGTAGGCCTGCATAACAAGAAACAGAACAAAGAACCAGTAGTTCAACTATTCTGCAGTTGAGCTTTGAATAGTTACATAATTTAATTAATAACATAACATATAAGATTTCATGCTGAATTCAATGACCACTTTTGTCTCGGTCAAGAAGCAAAGAAATTATTAACACAGCTTTACACTCTCTGATATTCTCACTCACAGAAACATAAAGCAGGACACTGCAGTGATGCTGCTCTGTATTTGCATTGTTTAATACAACTTTTTGTACATTTGCAGGCAATAAGTAGCCTGGCAAGCCAAACTATACAGAAATGTATAGTCTGGGGTCGGACCATTCACAGAGCTGAAGCCTGTGGGTGGGATGAACAGTTGTCTTTCAAACTGCCTCTGCACGTAATAGGCCAGCATTTGTGACCAATCGTAGCCGGTCGGCAAAACGGCAAATACTGTACATCCTTCTTTAAAACGAATGACTTCAGTGCTTCTTTCTGCTCAACCTTCAAAGAAAAGCCCAAGTCTAACTCTTCCAAAGCCGAGCGCGCTTCGTTAGCCTCATCCATATTATGTTTTTCTCTATGGTTGTGCAACATGGTCTCACACCCAACTAGTCGAACGAGGACGCATGGGGACCCCTGGCGTCAATATCGGAAGCCGAAGGCGGGCTCAAGGACTCCGTACACAGATAGAGCGTTCTGATTGGCTAGGCTGGCCTGGAGCCTAGCGCAGGCTTGGCCTCAACGGTGCGACCCTAGACCATCCCCCTAGGCAAAAATATTTTTGCCCGCTAGGGTGCGTCTAGATTTCTAGGCTAGGCAATAAGTTCATAGCAGGCTTTAGATGGTTCAGCAAGTGAGGTCCAGTATGGTTCAAAACTGCCATTCTTTGTTTTGACCCTCCCCCTCATTAACTTAAAAAGCAGGGCCACAAAGACTGATCCTGGTGCTTCACATAACAATGAACGGTTCTCTATCAGTCAAACTACTCAGCGTTAATCAATGGGAATACACTCCTTGAACACATGATCACCGCTGAAGTCCTCCAATAGGTCCTGTTAAGGTTCTATTGGCGTGAAATGGCTCGGCTAAATATTAGATGGCACAGCCAATAGCAAACACACTTTCATTCCTCAGCGACGTCTATTGCCACTGGTCCGAGAGCGGAAGAATAGGATTTAAAACAACTAACGGAAGACAGAAGAATAAACATCTTCTCTGAAAATAATGAATAAAATCACATAATAGTAAGTATGTCCGAGGCCGCCCCAAATGAAGTGTCCAGGAGTGTGGGCTGTTCATCCCCACCCTGGACCCACATTCCATTTGCATGTTTTCATGTTTCCTGTTTAGCGCAATCACCTGTCCAGGGTTTTGGGCCTTTCTCTGCCATACACGGGGCTGAGGGAATGACTTACCTGCCGGAGGTGGAGGAGGCGCTGGCGGCCTACCTCGACCCCATCAGCATGTATCCCAAATTGCGTTCAAGATGCTGAGGCTGCAGCGCATTGTTCAGAGCGTGCAGCAGGGGCACTGGATGGCCACAATAGTTGTAAATAGTAAAGGATGCACATTTCCACGTTCCGATTCACCCTTCACCCTCGGCACAGGAAGTATCTTCGCTTTGAGTTCAAGGGCAGAGTTTGGGACTTCTCTGTCTTATGCTTCGGGCTAGCGCCATCACCCCGCACTTTCACCAAAGTCGTTCAGGAAGCGTTAGTCCCTCAGACGGGGTGTGATAGCATATAAAACTAGACATGTAATTCCAAGGAAATTACGAGTGCATGAAAATGCAAAAATGGTGAGGACTTTTATTTTGAAACAGTTGTGGGTAGAGGAAACAGTTGAACAGGATATGTGGTCTTAAGAGAGCCAGAAAGCCTGAGGCAGAGAGTTGCTGCCAGGTGGCTTTGAACACCTGGCTTAAGATTCTAATTGCTTAACGACTTCATTGTGATGTCATAATCCAATGTTAAGTCTATGGGAGAAAAAATGTTTTAAAAAATTCATATAAATTAAACGATAAAGTTTTCAAAGTTGAAAATTACATAGCTGAAGTCACCTAAGTAAGACCTACGCAGCGCAGTTTGAATGAAGTTTCTACGTCGAACGGTTGAAGCTGAATTGAACGCACAAAAAGTGACTGAAGACTATAATATCGATAACTAGAAATGCAATTCCAAGGAATTACCAGTGCATGAAAATGCAAAAAAATGTATAGATAGATAATGTAGATATGGTTACTAAGGTGTAGCTAGGGTAAACATGGTGGTTGCATAGTTTAAAGAGAGTTGATAGTGTTAAGGTAGACATTTTAAAGCTTAAACATTCCTGTTCTAACTTAACTAATGATTTCTAACAGTTATTGTAAAAATGATAGCTATGTTAACAATGCTAAACAGGTTGATAAGCTAACTTAGCTGATGATTTCTAACAATAATGCTAAAAATGTTAACAATGCTAACTATGCTAACAATGCTAACCAAGTTGATTAGCTAACTTAGCTAATGATTTCTATCAGTTATGCTAAAAATGCTAACAATGCTAACTATGGTAACAATGCTAACCAGGTTGATAAGCTAACTTAGCTAATCATTTTTAGCAGTTATGCTAAAAATGCTAACTATGCTAACTATGTTAACAATGCTAACTAGGTTGATTAGCTAACTTAGCTAATCATTTCTAGCAGCTATGCTAAAAATGCTAACTATGTGTGACCACTATCATGTATAGACCAATTGACTACGCCACTCCCGTTTTATTCTAGGGTGAGAGGGCCCTAATCATACACTTAGACATCAGAATATGTAATAACCCCCGCAGGTTCTATGAGACACTTTCACAAGAAGCAGCTGTTGTAAACCAATTATTTCTTTATTTTCACAATGTTGTAAAACAACCATAGAATGTGCAATGAAGGTAATAAAGATAAGTTAGACAGGCTTACAATGAATAGCAACAAGGAATGATAAGTCACTTCAAGATGGTTCACCATAAATGGGCGCTTTGCTTGGACTGTGCAAATTAGCAATAGATGAGAAATTAATACATAACTTCAATTTGTGCAAAATGGCAGTAATTAACATTAAATAGTAATGAGTCACTTCACACTGTGCAAATTGGCAGTAGATGGCAAAACTAGTAATACGTCACTTCAACTTGTGCAAAATGGCATTAAGTAACAATAAATAGTAATGAGTCACTTCACACTGTGCAAATTGGCAATAGATGGCAAAACTAGTAATACGTCACTTCAACTTGTGCAAAATGGCAGTAAGTAACAATAAATAGTAATGAGTCACTTCACACTGTGCAAATTGGCAATAGATGGCAAAAATAGTAATAAGTCACTTCAACCTGTGCAAATTGGCAATAGATGGCAAAATACACTGCTCAAAAAAATAAAGGGAACACTCGTTCATATGAGTATAGCATCAAGTCAGTCACACTTGTGGGAGATTGATCTGGCCAGTTATGCAACAGAGGTGGTTGTGAATCAGGTTGACCTGCTTTGATGTCAACAAAATTTACTACAGGTGTACTAGAGGGCCAACAGTGAGACGACCCCCAAAACAGGAACGATTTTACAGGTGGTGGCAACTGGTAATTTTTTCATCTTTATCCTTCTTGACTGATTTTGCACTAGTTTTGCATTTGGATAGGGTCAGTGTTACTACTGGTAGCATAAGCCAGTATCTGGAGCCTACAGAGGTTGCACAGGTAGTCCAACTCCTCCAGAATGGCACACCAATGTGTTCCATGGCCAGAAAGATTGCTGTGTCTCCCAGCATAGTCTCAAGAGCATGGAAGAGATTCCAGGAGACAGGCAGTTGCTCTAGGAGAGCAGGGCAGGGTGGCAGAAGGTCCTTAACCCAGCAGGAGGACCAGTATCTGCTCTTTTGTGCAAGGAGGGACAGTAGGAGCCCTACTATAGCCCTACAGAATGACCTCAAGCAGGTCACTGATGTGAATGTCTCTGGCCACACTGTCAGAAACAGACTTCATGAAGGTGGCCTGAGAGCCCGATGGCCTCTAGAGGGACCTGTGCTCACTGCCCAGCACCGTGGAGCTCAATTGACATTTGCCATAGAATGCAAAATTGTCAGGTCTGCCACTAGAGCCCTGTGCTTTCCACAGATGAGAGCAGGATCACCCTGAGCACATGTGACAGACATGAAAGGGTCTGGAGATGTCGTGGAGATGTCGTGGAGAACATGATGCTGCCTGCAACGTCATTCAGCATGACCGGTTTGGTGGTGGCTTAGTGATGGTCTGGGGAGGCATACCCTTGGAGGGATGCACAGACCTCTGTGGGCAAGACAACGGCACCCTCACTGCTCTTAGGTATCGGGATGAAACGTTCTGACCCTGTACTGGTACAGGGGGCCTTGCGTTTCTCCTGGTGCACAATGATGGCCACATGTGGCGAAATTGTACAGGCAGTTCCTGGAGGATAAAGGAATTGATACCAATGACTGTCCCCCACACTTCCCTGACTTAAATGCAATAGAACACCTCTCAGACATTATGTTTTGGTCCATCCAACACCCTTCTTTCATTTCGTAACACATTTACCAGTCCATATCAGCATAGATATCCAGCATGATGTATCTGATGTGTTTTCAAAGCGTTCCTTTTATTTTTTTGAGCAGTGTAGTAATACGTCACTTCAACCTGTGCAAATTGGCAATAGATGGCAAAATAGTAATACGTCACTTCAACCTGTGCAAATTGGCAATAAGTTACTAAATATAGTTATCACTCCACACTATGCAAATTAGCAGAGGCGCACACCAACTAGCGCACACTATGACATGGGCTTGTAGGCCATCTTGAATAGTTGGCATACACTAGAACTGGCCTGAGAATTATAACAGGTAGAGCACAGCCAACTACGTCACACAGTGATAACCCACATAAACCAAACAAGCAAAATCAACCAAATAAAGAAAATAAGGCGCATGCGCGCGCAACTGGGGCTAAGCCACTCACCCAATACACAGCACGCACAGGTGGTTACCCTCAGACACTCAGTGAGAGAAATGAGAAGAGATATGGCTACCCTCGCCTGAATAACCTAGACTAATGGTTATGCAGCCCAGCAAGTCAAGATTGCACTTCGCCCTTTTAAGTTAATCACACGTTATTTTAGATCTAAGATAAATAACATAGGAATATTGCACTGGCCCAAAGAAGTCGGATAACATGTCAAATATAACTCACAGATATTGCACTAGCCCGCATAAATAACCCAAGCCCCAATTACAAGAAGTTATCAATTAGCTTATTGCGATAGCAATTCGTAAACGTTCGTAAGACCTGACGTCGGTCTCAGTACAGAGGAAACAGAGCTCGCAACACAACCAAAGCAACGAAAACAAACTTTAACCATGGGAAAAACAGTGGTGCCCCCCCGTGTTTGCTTGCGGTGAACTTTATTAATCAGCCGCCGTTTACACCCGTCCCTTGTTCAGCGTGTTTGCACCCCAAAACCACTCGACTTCTCCTGTATACGATGTTGCAGTTCGGCTTTCACAACCAGGGACACTCCTTAGTAGACAACTAGCCAGTTCTGAATACGATGTTGCAGTTCGGCTCACACAACCAGTGACACTCCTCAGGAGACAAAAGGCCAAACGCTGCAAAACGGTAAAACTGCCTCGGCTTATGGCGATTCAGGTGTGCTCAGGTGAACAAAGGCTCGGCGTTTTCAATTAGGCAAGTGGCGGAGGTGACGCATATATTCTCGAGACCAAACCCCCTCCCCTTATTGCATTCCTGCTGGGTCCTAAAGTCCCACCCCATGTATCTAAAGACGTGAGAAAGCCAGGGGAAAATGTTAAAAGCACACTCCTAGTCCTATAGGCTACATCCACCCCCATTTTGAAAAGGCACCGTCCCGGTGACTTACCCCCTAGTGGTCCCACTAGCAGGTGAGCTGCAGCCCTCACTGCTCCCCCAATCATTGGCTCAATGCTGACCGAGGCAGATGGTGTTTGTTGGAATGCTGCCCGGCAGTTTCCCGTCTTGGTCTTCGTATTTCCACCTCTGGAGGAGACTGGTCAGCCACAACCTGTGGTTCCATCATTTCTAACACGGGCACCCCTGGATCTGAGGGCTCGGAGGGGAGCACTGGTGCAGGGGGCGCAGCTGGTGTAGATACCGGGGAGAGGTCCAACATCACGGGTCCACCTGGCGAGGTGGATGGCTGCGACAGAACATCGACACTTGGGGAGTCGGGGGTCTCATGGAGTGTTACTGGTACTAGCACAGCAGGTAGATCTGGAGCTATCCTAGGTCCACTAGTGGGGGTGGAGGGCAAAGATGGTGTATGAGCATAAGCCCCGAGTGGGGAGTCTGGCTGGAACGATGGTTGTTGGTGTGCAGGCACTGCTACCATCAAGCGCTCCTCGTAATCCTCTCGAAGGTGGACTCTAGGGCCAGGCACTGTCAAAGTATCCTCCGAGTCCGTGGCACTGGATTCCACGGCAGGTTCACTGGGGGACACTCGTATTTCAGACCGATGAATGTTCAGCTCTGGTCCTTCACCATGCTGGGGACAAATGGTGTAAACTCTTCCCACATCATCAAGACATCGAACCACTTGATACTTGGTGGGGCCCCAAACATCTTGAATTTTGTTGCGGCCCTGGACATGGTTGCGGCGGTACACAATGGTACCAACAGTAAGGAGTGTGACATTCTCTTTTGGTTGTTGTCTGGCTCTTTTGGCAGCTGCCCCATCTAGCTGTTGTTTCGCCAAGTCATACGCAACCCTAAGATTTTCCTGATGTTGACCGACCCACTCGTCCATTGTCACGTCAGCCACCTCTTCCTCTGGCAGCCCCAGCAGCGCGTCAACCGGCAGGTAGGGTTTCCGTCCAAACATGAGCTCATAGGGGGAGTAGCCTGTGGAGGAATGTACCGTAGTGTTGTAGGCGAAAAGTACTTGAGGCAGATGTTGAGGCCACCGTCTTTTCTTCGCCGAAGGCAAGGTACGCAGAAGGTCATGCAAAGTGCGGTTAAACCGCTCGCATTGACCGTTCCCTTCTGGGTGGTAGGCTGTAGTGCGACTTTTCTCCACCCCATAAAGCTTACAAAGATTTCGAATCAGATCGCTCTCGAAACTCCGGCCCTGATCAGAGTGGATACGCTGCGGGATGCCATACACATAGAACCATTTCTCTGTGAGAACTCGGGCCACTGTATGGGCTTTCTGATTGGATGTTGGGTAGGCCTGGGAGAACTTTGAGAAGACATCAGTCACTACTAGTACATTTTCATGTCCATCACTGGCACGCTCTAAGACTGTAAAATCCAAGGCCACAACTTCCAAAGGACGAGTCGCCAACAGAGCGCCTGGGAATGTTCTCACCTTTGGCTGGACTGCTTTGGACACCACGCACCTCTCACATCGCTGGCACCACTGTTCTACATCCTTCCTGAGGTTGGGCCAATAACACCGCTCCCGCACCAGGTAGGTGGTCCTCTCACAACCTTGGTGTCCATGTTCATTATGGAGAGCAGCCAGTACCTCATCACGCAGGCACTGTGGTAGCAAAAGCTGCAAGACTTCCCGAGTCCCATCTGGAGGATACACCACTCGGTAAAGCACTCCCTCACGGTCTCGAATCTTCCGCCACTGCCGCACCAACTCCCGAACTGCAGCAGTCTCCTTAGGCCGCTCTGCCGCTGTAGGGGGCTCTCCTCTCTTCCAAAAGTGCAGGAAAGGGCCAATAACCGGGTCGGTGGTCTGCAACGTGCGCAATTCCATCTTCTCCCTGATGGGGAATGCATCGATGGCACGACAATCAATAGGACGGGGGGCAGTGGGATAGGCCTGGGCAACTTGAAGGGACGCAGGTACTTTGATTCCCGGAGCGATGTTGGCCATGGAGTCTGGAACAGGGGGGCCAGGCAAGCGAGAGAGGGCATCTGCGTTCCTATTCATAACACCTGGGCGATACTTCAGATCGAAGTCAAAGAGGGCCAACTGGGAAGCCCAGCGCTGTTCAACTGCCCCTAGCTTAGCAGTTTGTAAATAGCTAAGGGGGTTGTTATCAGTGTAAACAGTAAACTTTGCCCCCAGAAGATACTCTCTGAACTTGTCAGTGACTGACCATTTCAGGGCTAGCAGTTCAAGCTTCATAGAGCTATAATTTTGCATGTTACGTTCAGGTGGATGTAGCCCTCGGCTGGCAAACGCCACCGGCCTCCGCTTGCCCTGATGTTCCTGTGACAAGACTGCCCCCAGACCAGCGTGGCTTGCGTCAATTTCCAGGACGAATGGTTTCGAGAAGTCCGCAAAGCCCAACACTGGAGCGCTCACTAACCTGTTCTTCAGTCCTGCAAAAGCAGTCTCACAGGCCTCATCCCACCGCCCCTCTAGCGAACTCCTCCTGCCTCTCTTCTGCCCCGCCTGCAATGCTCCCACCAACTTATGGAGAGGGGCCGCACACTTCGCAAATCCCTCCACAAACCTGCGGTAGTACGAAGCAAACCCCAGGAACGACCGCAACTCCGTCACGGTTCGAGGCCGCTTCCACTCTGCCACCGCCCTGATCTTCTCGGGATCGGTTGCTACACCCGCCGCAGAAATGACGTGCCCCAAGTACTTGACTTCACTCTGAAAGAAGTTACATTTCTTGAGTTTTAACTTCAAGTTGTGCTGCTTCAATCTTCCCAAGACCACTTCCAGACGTTGTAAATGTGATTCAAAGCTGGTGGAATAAATCACTATATCGTCAAGGTAAAGAAGAAGGGAATGGAAACGTTCATCACCAAAGATGCGCTCCATTAATCGTTGAAAGGTGCTTGGGGCGTTGCACAACCCAAACGGCATTCGATTAAACTCGAATAAGCCGAAAGGTGTGCAAAATGCCGTCTTGGCCTTGTCATGTTCGGCGACTGGGACTTGGTTGTAGCCACTGGCTAGGTCAAGTGTGGAAAACAGGGTGGCTCCAGCCAGGGCGTCCAACGACTCCTCTATTCGGGGGAGGGGGAAAGCATCTTTACGGGTCCGGGCATTGAGCTGCCGGTAGTCAACACACAGCCGTATGGTCCCATCCTTCTTCTCAACAATCACAATGGGAGAGGAGTAAGGGCTACAGCTCACCCGCACCACCCCCCTGTCTAGAAGTTCCTGAATGTGGGTTTTCACCAAGTCATATTGGGAGGGAGGGAGTCGGCGATAGCGTTGCCGAACAGGGGCCTCGTTTAACAAAGGAATTTCATGCTGGACTAAATCAGTACAACCAATATCACCTTCATCCTGACTAAACACAGTGCTATATTTTTGAAGCAGCATTCGACCCTTCTCTTCTTGGCTGTGGTTAACATTGGACCAGCTAACACCTGTTAAGTCAAGGGGGCTACTATGTGCATCTACTGAGCGTACCTGAACTACATGCTCTGAATCAGTTGATCTCTCCACTGTGACCGACTGGCCATTAGACTGTACCTCTGCTGCAAACAATTCACCTAACAGAGTTTGGCGCGGGAGCCAGATGTCTTGGGTCTCAACATTTACAATGGGTACCAATACCCTACCCTGATCAACTGCTAAGAAGGCTCTAGACGCTAGAAGGCCATCAGGTAACCTACCAGTAGTGGGCTCAAACAAGGCAGCAGACAAAGCGCGCCCGAAATGTTGGTTGCACGTCGCAGGAACCATCTTTAGAGACCCAGCAGGAATGCGAACAGGAAACCGACCCCCCACCTTAACATTCCCCAAGCAGCCAGACTCAGACATGCAATCAAGCTTGTGACACTCGGACAAAGCATCCCTCCAGGCTTCACTAGCATCCTGTACAAGAGCAGACTGAAATAAAGCAGAGCCATGCTGGTGAAACAACTCATCATAACACTTGCTAATAACGTTCATGCCTAACAGGCCGGGAACTTTTACTTTGTTTGCTTGGCTGACTGGATGAGGGGGGTCTCGGACAACCAAGACACCCATGCGTCTAAGAAGCTTGCCCAATACTAAGATATCCAACTCCAGGTAACCCAAGTATGGAAGCTCCAACCCATTGGCTGCCCTCAACTGCAACCAACTGCACTCCTGTAACCCCCTGTCACCCCAGGCCTGAAAGTGGTGATGGAAAAAGCTTTCGGAAATGGTTGTTACCATAGACCCGGTATCAAGCAAGCAAGCAACCTGGACATCTCCCATGCCAACCTTCACTACCGGGCAAGTCCCAATGAGCTGTGGAATTTGTCTAGAGTTTACAACTGAGCCCTTAGAATCCCCTTCTGGTGGTCGGCTCCCCACACCAGAGGGAGCTAGTTTCCCTGCTGCTCGTTAACTACCCCTGTGCCCACATTCCCACCCGCCACCAGTGTCTGTCTCCGCCCACTGGCCCCCAAGCTACTGGTTGGTGTGACCTGACAAAAACGGGCAATGTGGCCGGGTTGGTCACACCTCAAGCATATCGGCCTACCATCCGGCTGAAAGCGATAGGGTCTACGAAGAGGCCCACTAGGGCCTCGAGTCAGTGGGGGAGCTGAGGGTGTAGTGGACAGCTGTTGTAAAATGGTGTCCAACTGTGCCTGTTGTTTACGTAAACATTCTTTTAACTCTGACAATTCATCACTAGATTTTGCCGTAACAGCTTGGCTATCTGCATGTCGCTCACTCACCACTTGTGCTTGAGAATCACAGGAATACGCTCGTGCTCTAGGGGCACCCGCACGTTCCCCATCCTCCACCCAACGGATAGCTTCACGCCGTATAGAAAGGAAGGACAACTCAGGATTAAGTCTCACAGACTTCTTAAGTTCTCGCCGCAATAGCCCATCTCGGACATGCTCAATAAACTGATCTCGTAAAAGAGCATCTGGATTGAGTATGCCCCTAGAGTTACGACGCTTAATGGCCTCCATAAGTGACAATAAGGCATGTGAGTATTCTCTGATTGATTCCCCCTCCTGTTGTTTACGTTGGAAAAACTGCTTCTGTAAAGAAATAAAAGATTGTGAACACCCATAAGTCTCAGTCAGAATGTGCAAAATCTTTTCTGGATCAACTCGATCGGACGAAGGGCGGAATCTTATTTCATTCTTTGCCTCCCCATCTAACAGATCATAAAGAAACAGAGCTTGCTCTGCACTGGACATGTGACGTACCTCCAAAGATCTACGGGCCTCCTCCACCCACTCTTCTATGGACAAAGTATCAGTGCTTTTACCAGAAAAACGGGGGCATTTTCGTTAAATATACATAGGTAAATATACATAGCGGTCTGGTCTTTCCCTTGTTACAGGAGTGGGGACTAAAGTCGGCGCCCTTCCCGGACCATCCCCTCCCACATCCCCTGCTGTAGAATTAGCCCTTAGCCGCTCATTATCAGCTTGTAATTGTTCAATGCGCTCTGTCAATTCTTTAAGCTGTTCCTCAGCATTTAACCCCTCTGTAGACATGGTTCAGTCTTTACACCAGACAGCTAATACATGGAGCAAGCCAGGAGAATGACAAAAAAAGAAAAACAAACAAACAAGTCAAAAACAATAGTTAAGCAAACACCCTTGTGTCCCCTTTAACAAGTGAGGAGCAGGTTCACTTAGTCTGTACCCTCTGGACTGTTGTAGACACGTTGAGACACGTTGTTTGTCAAATGGGGGTAACCACTGTTTTTCCCAAGAACCAAAATAATAACGAGCTCTGCTTTGGAGAACAACAGCTGAAACTTAAGTGTCTTGCCGACTATACGCCAAATGTGACCACTATCATGTATAGACCAATTGACTACGCCACTCCCGTTTTATTCTAGGGTGAGAGGGCCCTAATCATACACTTAGACATCAGAATATGTAATAACCCCCGCAGGTTCTATGAGACACTTTCACAAGAAGCAGCTGTTGTAAACCAATTATTTCTTTATTTTCACAATGTTGTAAAACAACCATAGAATGTGCAATGAAGGTAATAAAGATAAGTTAGACAGGCTTACAATGAATAGCAACAAGGAATGATAAGTCACTTCAAGATGGTTCACCATAAATGGGCGCTTTGCTTGGACTGTGCAAATTAGCAATAGATGAGAAATTAATACATAACTTCAATTTGTGCAAAATGGCAGTAATTAACATTAAATAGTAATGAGTCACTTCACACTGTGCAAATTGGCAGTAGATGGCAAAACTAGTAATACGTCACTTCAACTTGTGCAAAATGGCATTAAGTAACAATAAATAGTAATGAGTCACTTCACACTGTGCAAATTGGCAATAGATGGCAAAACTAGTAATACGTCACTTCAACTTGTGCAAAATGGCAGTAAGTAACAATAAATAGTAATGAGTCACTTCACACTGTGCAAATTGGCAATAGATGGCAAAAATAGTAATAAGTCACTTCAACCTGTGCAAATTGGCAATAGATGGCAAAATAGTAATACGTCACTTCAACCTGTGCAAATTGGCAATAGATGGCAAGATAGTAATACGTCACTTCAACCTGTGCAAATTGGCAATAAGTTACTAAATATAGTTATCACTCCACACTATGCAAATTAGCAGAGGCGCACACCAACTAGCGCACACTATGACATGGGCTTGTAGGCCATCTTGAATAGTTGGCATACACTAGAACTGGCCTGAGAATTATAACAGGTAGAGCACAGCCAACTACGTCACACAGTGATAACCCACATAAACCAAACAAGCAAAATCAACCAAATAAAGAAAATAAGGTGCATGCGCGCGCAACTGGGGCTAAGCCACTCACCCAATACACAGCACGCACAGGTGGTTACCCTCAGACACTCAGTGAGAGAAATGAGAAGAGATATGGCTACCCTCGCCTGAATAACCTAGACTAATGGTTATGCAGCCCAGCAAGTCAAGATTGCACTTCGCCCTTTTAAGTTAATCACACGTTATTTTAGATCTAAGATAAATAACATAGGAATATTGCACTGGCCCAAAGAAGTCGGATAACATGTCAAATATAACTCACAGATATTGCACTAGCCCGCATAAATAACCCAAGCCCCAATTACAAGAAGTTATCAATTAGCTTATTGCGATAGCAATTCGTAAACGTTCGTAAGACCTGACGTCGGTCTCAGTACAGAGGAAACAGAGCTCGCAACACAACCAAAGCAACGAAAACAAACTTTAACCATGGGAAAAACAGTGGTGCCCCCCCGTGTTTGCTTGCGGTGAACTTTATTAATCAGCCGCCGTTTACACCCGTCCCTTGTTCAGCATGTTTGCACCCCAAAACCACTCGACTTCTCCTGTATACGATGTTGCAGTTCGGCTTTCACAACCAGGGACACTCCTTAGTAGACAACTAGCCAGTTCTGAATACGATGTTGCAGTTCGGCTCACACAACCAGTGACACTCCTCAGGAGACAAAAGGCCAAACGCTGCAAAACGGTAAAACTGCCTCGGCTTATGGCGATTCAGGTGTGCTCAGGTGAACAAAGGCTCGGCGTTTTCAATTAGGCAAGTGGCGGAGGTGACGCATATATTCTCGAGACCAAACCCCCTCCCCTTATTGCATTCCTGCTGGGTCCTAAAGTCCCACCCCATGTATCTAAAGACGTGAGAAAGCCAGGGGAAAATGTTAAAAGCACACTCCTAGTCCTATAGGCTACATCTGCTAACTAGCTAACTTGCTACTGAGGACTTCTATTTTGAAACATTTGTTGATAGGGTATCCATGGCTGCCACTATCAGGAATAAAGAAGTTACTATAGTAAAATCACGTTGGTTGCTATGGAAACGGTCATAAACGCTTAATTTTAATGGTTGCTATGTTGGTTGCTAGGTACATGGAGGTCTCATGTAGTTGACTGGAGGCATAGTTGAAGATAACTGACAGTTGGAATGGTTGAACAGTTAGATAGTTGAGTAGTTTCAATGGTTAAATGATTTAATAGTGTATTATTGCAGTGAGGACTTTTATTTTGAAACAGTTGTGGAAAGAGAGTTTATCAGGATATGTAGTCTTCACAGAGATTGTATGCTGCCTGAGAGAGAGAGGGCTGCTGCAGGTGGGGCTGGCCACCTGGCATAAGATTCTAATTGCTTAATGATCCGATTGTGATGTCATAGAGGCCAATGTTAAGTCTATGGGGAAATTTTGAATAGTTTTTAATTTATAGTTTAAAAAGTATAAAAGTTACAAAGTTGAAAAATACTTAGCAGCATTCCCCTATTTAAGACCTACGTTGTGACGTTTGAATGAAGTTTCTAAGTTAAACGGTTCAAGCTGAATAGAAAAAATGAATTTGGTAAGCGGAATAATAAGAAGAAGAAGAAGAAGAAGAAGAAGCCTAGGAAGAACAGTACAGTGCATTTGCATGCACTGTAATAAGAACTAGAAATGCAATTCCAAGGAATTACCAGTGCATGAAATGCAAAAATAGATAGATAATGTAGATATGGTTACTAAGGTGTAGCTAGGGTAAACATGGTGGTTGCATAGTTTACAGAGAGTTGATAGTGTGAAGGTAGACAGTTTAAAGCTGAAACATTCCCAGTTCTAACTTAACTAATGATTACTATTCATGTTAAAATGTTAACTATGGCAACAATGATAACCAGGTTGATTGGTTAACTTAGCTACTGATTTCATGCAGTAATGGTAAAAATGTTAACTATGCTAACTATGCTCACAGTGCTAACCAGGTTGATTAGCTAACTTAGCTAATGATTTCTAGCAGTTATGCTAACTATGCTAGCAATGCTAACTATGGTAACAATGCTAACTTAAACTAACAATGCTAACCAGGTTGATTAGCTAACTTAACTGATGATTTCTAGCAATAATGTTAAAAATGCTAACTATGCTAACAATGCTAAAATTGCTAACAATGCTAACCAGGTTGATTAGCTAACTTAGTTGATGTTTTTTGCAGTTATGCTAAAAATGCTAACTATGTTAACTATGCTAACCATGCTAACTAGCTAACTTGCTAGTGAGGACTTTTATTTTGAAACATTTGTTGCTAGGGTATCCATGGTGGCCACTATCAGGAAACAAGAAGTTACTGCAGTATAATCATGTTGGTTGCTATGGAAACGGTCATAAACGCTTAATTTTAATGGTTGATATGTTGGTTGCTAGGTACATGGAGTTTCCGTGTAGTTGACTGGAGGCATAGTTGATAACTGACAGTTGGAATGGTTGAACAGTTAAATAGTTGAGTAGTTACAATGGTTAAAGGATTTAATAGTGTATTATTGCAGTGAGGACCTTTATTTTGAAACAGTTGTGGATAGAGGAAGTAGTGAAACAGGATCTGTAGTCTTAATGAGATTGTATGCTTAAAGCCTGAGACAGAAGGTGCCTCTCATATAGTGTTTACGCGGCCTCTCTCGCTCCTCGATCCTCACTGATCTTTCTTTATGTAGATCATTGAGGAGCGAGGAGCGAGGGAGGGCATATAAACGCTGCTTGAGAGGCACCCACAGTAAATACTTTAAAAGTTGTATGTAGATAGTCTAATTAATGTTGATAGACAGAATGTTTAATGGATGTTGATAGGCAGATTGTTTAATAGATATTGATTGACAGTTTAATGGGTGGATGAGTGAATGGTCTGAAGAAGATGAATGGATAGAAGGTTGGATGGAATGTGCCTTATATTCTTGTTAAGAGAGACACTGATACAGCTCTCTGAGAGTAGTTGATACAGGTGTAATCAATTTAACTGGCTAGTCTTAAGAGAGCCAGAGTGTAGAGATACCTGAGCCTGAGACGGAGTAGATTTTTAAAAAGTTGAATGTAGATCGTCTAATTAATGTTGATAGACAGAGAGTTTAATGGATGTTGATAAACAGTTTAATGGGTGGATGAGTGAATGGTCTGAAGAAGATGAATGGATAGAAAGTTGGATGGAATGTGCCTTATATTCTTGTAGAATGGAGAGACACAGCTCTCTACTGAGAGAGTAGTGGATACAGATACAGGTGTAACCAATTTAACTGGCTAGTCTTAAAAGAGCCAGGCCTGAGACAGAGTAGATTGTTTCAAAGTTGAATGTAGATTGTCTAATTGATGTTGATAGGCAGACTGTTTAGAATGGGTGGATGAGTGAATGGTTTGAAGAAGATGAGTGGATAGAAAGTTGGATGGAATTAGGAAGACTTATGTTGATACCGTTGATACAGGGGAACAGAAAATGTAGTCTCAAGAGAGCCAGTTTAAAGCCTGAGAGAGAGAGAGAGAGAGAGAGAGAGAGAGAGAGCTGCTGCACCTGGACTGGCCACCTGGCGTAACATGAAACAGTTAACAGGATATGTAGTCTTCACAGAGAGATTGTATTCTTAAAGCCTGAGAGAGAGAGAGAGCTGCTGCAGGTGGGGCTGGCCACCTGGCATAAGATTCTAATTGCTTAACGATCCGACTGTGATGTCATAGAGGCCAATGTTAAGTCTATGGGGAAATTTTTAATAGTTTTTAATTTTTAGTTTAAAAAGTATAAAAGTTACAAAGTTGAAAAATACTTAGCAGCATGCCCCTATTGAAGACCTACGTTGCAACGTTTGAATGAAGTTTCTAGGTTAAACGGTTCAAGCTGAATAGAAAAAATGAATTTGATCAGCGGAATAATAATAAGAAGAAGAAGTTTTGGAAGAACAGTACAGTGCATTTTCATGCACTGTAATAAACAGCATAACAGTAGAGTGCATTTTCATGCACTCTAATTACCTTGATGACTGGGGTCTGTTGGTAGGCTCCAGGCCCATCCTTCCATTCTATGCACACCCTATCAGGGACAGGAACAAACGTATTCAAGTGGACGAGAGATGCTGGAGGGCTCTCTGGTGCATCCCCAAGAGCCTCTCCATTGGGGAGGGTATCTCAAAGGCATGTGGTGACTACGGATGTCTCCCTCCTAGGTCGGGGAGCGGTGTGCGAGGGGCAAGCAGACCAAGGAACATGGAGCAAGCAGCAGCAGCGGTCACACATAAATGGGCTGGAACTTTTAACAGTGCATCTAGCTCTCAAGCACTTTCGCCGGCTAATCATAGGGTGTGATGTATTGGTGAGGTCAGACAATACACTGATGATAGCCTATATGAATCGCCAAGGCACTGCAGCAGCATTTTCTCCCGCAGCTATGCGGTTTGGCGAAAAACTGGCTGTTATGGGCGAGGTGTCACCTCTCAGTCCATGCAGTTCATGTTCCGGGAGAACAGAACAGGGCAGCAGATATGCTCACAAGAGGCCCCCAATCGCTAGCCTGGCACCGCCTTCCAACGTACTTCCCCTCAATTTTCATTTCCCATCAGTAAGTCGTCTGGGTCTGCGGTATATTCATGGGCTAGTTTGAGAATGACATAGACCAAGATCAAGACCAATCGTTAGCGATTGGTTATGGCATATCCAGTGTGGCTCTGGGCAGATTCAATAGTTTTAAACATCAACAGAGTACCCGCATTCAAGGAAGTCAATGCTTGGCAATTGAAAGTGGCCAGACTCTCTGTACATTATGAAATATATACCAGAGTTTGGTACCCTATGATCAGGAGTGGCGTCTTCACCCTCAGGTGGTGGAGGGGGTGTGGCCGAGCTCGGAAAAGCTCATGTTGATCTCTTTGCCTTGCCTGAGATGATACACTGTGTGAAGTGGTTTTCCCTGACCGAGATGCTCTGCTGGGAGTGGATGCTCTGGCACATGAATGGCCGAAGGCTTGCTGTATGCTTTTCTCCCATGGCGAACCGTGAAGGGACCTGCTGTCCTACGGTGGGTACGGGTTGAGAATGCACCTTCTCCCGCGGGACTCCCGAAGAGATCCCGCAGGCCGTCAAGCCGATTTTTTTCGAGGCTAAGGCAATGTACCCAAACAACCACCAGGTGGCAGAAAGTTTCATCCCGCATTTCAAAATGATGAAGACCGCATATCCGTCAATAGTCGACTCCTTAATCTCATTTAATCATTACAATGAAGGTGATGACTGGCGAAATTATTCAAACGACGTTTCAATGAACCATTGTTGAAATGAATGAAAATGGTTATAGAAAATCACCTACAGCCTAACGCCGACACAGCTGATTCTTTGATTGATTAAGCTGTTTTGATGGCGCGCTACAAACATGTTACCAATCAAATGTAATATTAGTAGGACTAGCCTACTTAGACACTTTAGTCATAGGCAACGTTGCCATGTTAATTTGGGCTAGAAGTGCTTGCTTGTGGTGGCGCTCCTGTCCGCTGCTTCTCCCGAATTGTGTGGCAAATTTGTCAGCAATCAGCTTAAATGTCAAATCATATTTATTTCTCTTTGTCGCCATGGTATTGGGGGAAACGCGGAGAAACGAGACGGTCAGTCCTCGTATTTTTTCTTCGCGTTTCGTTAGGCTATAAGAAATATATAGGTAATAGTTAGTCTTCTTCCGTATTGAACAGATAGGCTACGAGCATAACTGCTTGTCCATAGCTCAGTGACAGGGTTTAATAGCCTTGCCATAAGCACTGCTGTGGAATGCAGGTGCTTCTTTTATTGGTTAGAGCATAAGCGCTTACTCATATAGACCAGGGGTCTTCAACCTTTTTCAGCCCAAGGACCCCTTGGCTGTGAGAGAGACTGAGCACGGACCCCCACACCTGGCACACCTCAAATCATGCCTATCATTTGAACCGTCAGTCATTAGTGCCTACGTGCATGCACGTACGCGCACGCACACACACGAACGCACACATTCTAAACATAAGTTATTATTAACAGGGGGGTAACTGCTTTATACAACTCGTTTCTGATAATTCTTTACATAGTGTTGCTTAAACTCGCCCTATAATAGAATGAATGTCACAAGGGTCAACTAAGGTGGATATGTAAGGGATAATCAACGACGTACCGTGCGTTTCTAGGAAAATAATGCACGTTTTAAGTGTTAATAAGGTCCCGACGCCGCAGGCATTATTGCAGTGCATTATTTTCCTATAAACGCACGGCGCGGAGATGATTATCCCGTTTATACCACTGCTACTGTCATTGGCCGGGTTTCCCAAAATTGTTAAGAAGCTCTTAAGTGATAAGAACTTCTTAGGAGCGTTGTAAGAATGTTCTAAGAACGCTCCTAAGAAGTTCTTAGGACTTAAGAGCTTCTTAACGATTTTGGGAAACCCGGCCATTTTCGTTTATATTGCCGCTGTCTTAGATAGGCTACAACGTTGCTGTGTTTACCGTTACATTCACATTGGCGAATTAATATTCAAGTGTGAGAAGCTCCGCTTTAACCCTCTCTGGTGGTATAAATTCAGCTACATTCAGGCAAAGCTTCATTTGCTCAACCTGATACAGACAGAGAGCCTCTGCATCTTGTGTAAATATAACTTGTCTTACACAAGGAAACACAAACACACAAGATTATCGTTATCGTTTCATTTTGATGGTATGACATCGCGGAGAACGTTGGATTAATGAATTCACGCAGAACGCCTTGACCCCCGGTTGAAGACCCATGATATAGACTATAACTCAGGGACAGGTGCAAAACCACCAACTGGGATGGATCGAAGGGCAAGCAAGCACTGCCACACAACGTGAAGGCCTTTGTGTTGTCAACACTAAACAGAAAGTTTCCTACGATGGGGAGAAGTGGCCGCAAGGACTGCATCGATAAGATCAACGAATGCCTTCGCAAGCCCCGAAACCCCGGTGATACATTTTCTTTCCTTTAATTCAATAAAAAAATGTTTATCTGAAGAACTTTTCCGAGGTTGTCTTGTCTACCAAATCCTAAACTTAAATAGCGTAAACATTTTATCTTATGAAAAAACTCTTAGGGGGAACAGTTAGGCAGCCCTTGAACAGTTAGGCAGCCCTTCCTCCATATCGTAGTAGGCCTATAGGCAATTTATTAGAGGGGTCAAAAAAACTCATAAAGTCGGCTAGCCTGCTACTTTTTCCAGACTAAATGTGTCACTTTAGTGATTGGCTCTTTCAAATGCAAATGAGGTGGATGGGCTTTTGAATGGGCCTGCTGCAGGTGAGAGGACAAATCCTAAGAATTTGTTGTTTTTACAAAGTGCCATTATCATTGGCATATTCTCTTAAAGTCCAGGAAGGCAAGGAGCTGGTAGGTGACGGAGTGGCCCATCTCGTCCAGCGTGATGGTCTCGGGAGTTCTAGCCCGGAACACAAACCCAAAGTTCCGCGCAGCCGTCACCAGAGCGCCCTCGTCAGGTGACTGGGCAATACATAAGTTTAGAGCGAACGTTTGCCATGGTAGACAAAAACACTCAAATAAAACGATAGCCTAAAAAATAACTCTAGTGCGTAATGGACACGGCTCTATATCCTAAATAATTTTCGAGGTTCGCCATTTGGTAAAAAGCCAGGTCTATATATATATAGAGAGAGAGAGAGAGAGAGAAAGAGAGAGAGAGAGATTCATGCATTCTGCATTACCGTGACCCTATACCTTGGATGTTTTTTTTTCTCATTGGAATACAGCAGGACAGGATGCCTTCTATCTATCAAACGCAAAAGCTGAGATTGTTGGAAGGACTAGGCTACTCAACAAACTTGTTTTTCGTTTCTGGGAGATCTCGTTATCGTTTTGGATTGTCGGATTTTATACTTATTGTATATATAGGATGAACAAAGTCCATGGATTTGCTATATTAAATCCAGTAGCCTAATAATTAGGCTATGTGCCACGTCCGATTTCGCAAGTGGTGTAGTAGGCCTAGGCTACATTTAAAAATCGACAGCCGTATGCGAGATCCATTTCATGAAGAGCAATTGTCTTGTGCGATCATGCCCCCTCCCCCACACTCGTCTAACCAGTTCACTACATTGTGGCACTGAGGACGACTGCCTCTCCCTCTTCTCTCTCGACAGACACCTGAGCCCGACTCGTCAATGTAAAAATGTGCGTGAGTGTGCGCTGAACCACGAATTCACATAGGAATAGGCTATTAACTTTTCTTTTCAGCAGACATCGCAAACATAAAAAAAATTGCAAAACAGAAAATCTTTCATTTTTTAATAAATCGACAACTTTTCTCTTAATGAGTTCCGGAGGGGTTCTACGAGTGGGTTTCGAACCCCGGTCGCTGGCGTACCTTGCACATGCTTCAACCAGTTGCGCCACAGCTCGATTGTTAACATAAGCAGGCTTTATTCCCGCCATGGACTTGAAACGCCGATCAAAAGTTCTGACATGTTAAACTGACGTTAGTTATTAATTCACCACACGATACAATGCTGTCATATAGCTTGACGCCCAGCAGCCTATGGTAGTCTATGCCTATCTCTGAATCAACATGAACATGCATACGATACATACGTTGCTAGAAACTTATATTGCGGAGCTAGGCCTCCTAGTCGATGGTTACAATGAATCACCCTCACTGCCTTATCGCATATCTGACCATCCATTGTTACAATGTTACAAAATGCGCGATCTTCTCCATGCATGTAGCCTACGGTTATAAGTAAAGTGACAAGCATAGGCATGTATTAAAGAGATTTCTGTTAAATATATTTTATTTTCAGTCGTCAAAAGTGGTGGGGACAAAATCTGTGAACAAGTGCTGGGTACATGTAGGCTACCCAGCGTCGCCGGTTAAAATGAACATGCCTCCGTTTTAAAATAGCCTATAGCCTACACGGAAATGCGGTCTTGTAGGCTAACCGGAATGAATTCATGAATTAATCTAAGGTTGCCTTTCGAGTATTTCAGGTTGAATTGAAGGCTGTTTCCTTCTGATAGGCCTATAGGCGATTTTCTAAAATCATTTTCATTCATTTCAACAATGGTTTATTGAAACGTCGTTTGATTAATTTCGCCAGTCATCACTTTCATTTTAATGATTAAATGAGACGGATATGCGGAGCATTTCTCTCCCCCTCCATTGACCAAAACGTTGCTCTGGCATCTCTGCTGGCCTGACTGAGTTATAGGCTACGTCGAGTGAGAGAACTGTGAGGTAGGCTGTAGCCTAAACATTCGAAAACTCTGCAACTGCAATCTAACATGCCGAGCGTCATGTCTCTTTTCTCCGCTTGTCACCAGCGCGGTGTCCTCGGGTTTTTCCATGAGCCGAACCTTCATATTATTAGGGCGGTCTATGTTGCCCCCTTGCGGTTGCAGTTTTCCCGATGCTTCGGGAGTCCCGATGTGCGGGAAAGAAAGGAGCATTCTCAACCCGTACCATCTGTAGGTGAGCATGGTGATTTGGCACCCAACTCCGGAGAGATGGCAGGTAACTGCACTAGCCAACAATTCTATAACCAAAGAAACCATTCATTTTCATGTGAAGCACCAGGTTCAGTGTTTGTGGCCCTGCCTTGAGGCTTTTTGAGTTTCAGCTTTGACCCTGGATTAGTCTCAACCTCTTTATGGACAAGAAATTATGTTCAACTTCACACAAACTAAAATACATTTGTCACTGTCTGAAGCTCAGGCAACAGATGCAGATCAAATAGAAGTGGTCAGACAGTACTGACAGGACCAGCAAGAGCAAAAATAAACTACAAAACACAAAGCCCAGAAGATGTTTGAGTATATAAATTAAAGTCAGAGTCCAATAGCAAAGGAAACCTCAGAGGTTGGCAAAACGGCATGCCTGGTATAAAGCTGGAAATCACCACCTCAGAATGAGATAATATGGGTATTTATACATTTTCTGACTCCAGAGAGTCATGCCAGTATTTCAGCGTATGCATTTTGTATCTCTGATGCTCCCTGATGCCACATGATTAAAAGAAAAAATATGATTTAGGCAGAAATGGCAGGAAAATGTGTGCAATTAAACGTTTGAAGAGCTCCAGGGTCGACTGTATTTGTCCAAAGTGTTGACTAAAGGATTTGAATGAAAGCTCAGATTGTCCTCTTTAATATGATACCTAACATTATAAAATCAGTCTTTGACAAAGGCCAATAGCAAGATAGACACCTGCTTCAAAACATTTATTTTTTTCCAATGGGTTGGGTAACTATAACAGCTGATAACACTAATTTAGCTGTGACTCCAGAAGGGTTATTATCATTAAAAAACTGATGTATCTTTTCAAAAAGTATAAGCAACCTTTGCCACCTTCAGTGGTAGGCTACCGACATCTCATCTGGTCCATGGACTAATTATGACATGAAATCCATATTTGGTGGCCATTTTGAATTTTTTAAACATTATCTCATAATTTAAAGTTTAAAGACCTTCTATGTGAAAGTGTGCTCATATTTACATGTATTATGGTGAAATGTGTTATTGAATTTTATGTTTCTGGCAGCTTTTAATCCATTTTCCCATTACGAAATCCATATTTGGCGGCCATTTTGGAAAATGGCTGCCATGACCCCCAGGGGTCAAATTTTGAGCGCCTACGGTCCTAAATCTGATCAGACCCCCTTTGTGAGCCTTCGTACCAAATTTCATGCTTTTATCGCAAAGTGATCGATTCTGGTGAAAATCTGCGCTTAGCCGCCCCACTATTATTGAAGGTCTGAGCAGAGCACATTTAGTGGCCATAACTACAGATGGCTGGACCTCCAGAGCAACACAGAGCTTCATGACTGTCACAGCACATTACATTAATGATGACTGGGAAATTCAAAATCCAGTCCTTCAAACTCGCCCCATATATGAAGCTCACACAAGTGAACATTTGGCAGAAGTGCTGAGGGAAGTGGTAGTGGAGTGAAATTGGACAGACAAAATGCAACCATCCCTGTGACAACTGATAATGCAAAGAACATTGTCAATGCCTCACATGCAGCTGGATTGTCTCCACACATTGGATGTTTTGCCCACACTGTAAATCTGGCCTCCCAGAAGGGGTTGGGAGTAAACCAGGTTTCCCGTCTTTTGGGCAGAGTCAGAAGGTGGTCACTTTTTTCCACAGAAGCACCACTGCAGCAGCTGTCTTACAGTCCAAACAAGTCATGCTTAAGCTTCCTCCTCACAAGTTGGTTCAAGATGTCATTACAAGGTGGAACTCCACCTATGACATGATCACATGCTATTTAGAGCAACAAGCTGCTGTCTATTCTGCACTTGCAGAAAAAGACATTAAAAAAAATGCCAAAGACCTTATCACCCTCTCTGATCAAGATGTGACTGTTCTGGAAGATCTATGTCATGTACTGAAGCCCCTGAAAACAGTAACAACCTTGATGAGTTCCGAACAGCAGCCTACTGTGTCTATGGTCATGCCACTACAACACACCATCCTGACATCCATGAAACACACTGACACAGATTCAGCGATTGTAAAGGCTGTTAAAACTGCTATAGAGGCAAACTTTGAAGAGAGGTATTCAGACCCAAGTCTTCAACAGTTCCTGAATGAGAGCACTGCCTTGGATCCTAGGTTTAAGACTTTACCCCACCTGGATGACATATCTCGGAATGAGATCTTCAATTGTCTGGAGGAGAAAATCTTGCAAGAGCATTCCACACAGGTATGTGATGCATTTTAGCTAATATGATGAAATAACCATGATATTCTGTAAAGTAAAAGTTTTTTGTATTTACATAATTTCACATTCGTAATATTTCATGAATAGGCCTATTCACAATATCCTTTCTGCTTGTTGTGTTGTCACAGCTAAATATTATTTCTGCCTGCTCATTACCTAAACAACTGTGTTTTTGTGTGTGACTGTTTCAGTCTCATGCCTCAGGAGAAGGGTCCAGCCAAAGCCCTACAGAGGATCCAGAAGCTATAACACACGAAGGCAGCCCCCCAGCAAAGAGAACAGCACTCAGTGAACTGTTTGGTGATTTTTTCAGCACAGCCTCCACTGCATCATCATCAGCAACCAAACCATGGCCTGATGTTGTGAAAGATGAGATCCAACTGTACAAAATGGTTAAAGTGATCTCTCTGGATTCAAAGATAATGAGCACCAGTACCCACATTTGTCCAAGCTTGCCAAATGTTATCTTGCTGTACAAGCAACAAGTGTGGCCAGTGAGAGAGTGTTCTCAACAGCAGGGGACATTGTGACAGCTCAAAGAGCAGCCCTCTCTCCAGAGAATGTGGATATTCTCATTTTCTTAAAGAAGAATATGAAAATATAAGAATCACAGTCTTGTCTGCCCATAGAAATGTAAATGTAAATAGTTAATATTTTGACAATTTAAAGATTAGTTCTCTTTCCATATCCCTCTATAAGAAGAACTTGAAACTGCAACATTGTTGGCTTGTTCTATTTTAAGATAAGGTTAATGTTTTTGACAACTCAAAAAGCAGTTCTAAACAACATACTGTATACTGTACATCTTTAGGAAGAACATGGACGATTTTAAAAATCCAGTCATCATTGTCAGGGGATGGAGAGTAGTTATCTGTATGGTAAATGTTCAACTGGTTGGCTAAGACACTTAATTGTTCAGAGAATAAAATGGGCATGGCTGTGTTGTTTGTTTTGTTGTGAACATGAATGTCATCTTCTGTGAAGACTGCAGTTACAAAAGAGAAACTAGATGACAGGTTTTTGGCGCTTCTTATATCGCTAAAACATAATCCGCTTTAAGAGTTAATGCGCTTGAAAATCTGATGGGAAAAGGACTTGTGTGTCAACAACCAAAGACGCAATGTGCAGGATGCTGTATACACTATGCACACCTACAAGAAGGTTAACTGACTAGATTTTGTGTCACAGTGTCACCTGCTGGTCAAAGCCATCGATATCTCAAAGTTGCGACACTACCATTGACTCCCGTGTACAAACAATGGCCGGGTTTCCCAAAATTGTTAAGAAGCTCTTAAGTGCTAAGAACTTCTTAGGAGCGTTGTAAGAATGTTCTAAGAACGCTCCTAAGAAGTTCTTAGGACTTAAGAGCTTCTTAACGATTTTGGGAAACCCGGCCAATGGCGGCACATCCGGTCGTTGAAAGGAACTATTCCATTGTAGGCCGGGAGCCAGGTCCACCCCTCAGGATGTTTTTTGCTACCTTTTTTTTACTATTATTTCCTATTATCTTATACCTTGAGCCATCACAAGATGGTAATGACCACCCCCAACTCGGCCCCGTTTGGTCTCAGGAGCCAAAAAACACCCTTTTTGGGAAAAGCTTTTGGCGGAATGACATAATTGTGAATATTAAGGTACTGGAGCTACATAAATGGTCATATAACCCTATAATTTAGCATGGTATATCCTGACACATAGGGGAAACTACCAAAAAAAGATTTTGGGGATTGCTGCCTTTTTGGTGTCAAATATCACCCTCAACATACCCCAAAAGACAAAAAAAATATCTGTCCGCCTGACAATTGTCATCAAAAGTGATCATTTTCAAGCATTTTATTATACATATCACTGCCTCAAATGTATATGAAAAACTTCCCAAGTTTATAAGCTTCAATTTAAGTCCAAGATGACCTTTCTATCTAGAGGAGTTCAGCTGGTATGATCAAAGTTCTCCACTATACATCAAATCGCAGAAAACAGAACTTTCAAGCATTACCATTCCAAATGGGATTAAGCATATTTTTTTGCATATAAACAATAAACAACCTTTCTAACTAGAGGATTACAGCTGGTATAACCAAAGTTCTCCATTATAGCATAAGTCAAGAAGTCTAATTGCTCCGTTTTGAAACGGACTGGCAGAAAACACTACAGGCACCCAGGGCCGGCCATAATAAATCTGACCTGGACTAAATGTCGTCCTGAGCTAGGTATTACAGTAGGTGCACTAAAGTGTAGTTTATAGCTACATATCAACACAACTTGTATGCTTAAATAGTGTAACAACCATTTTAAAACTGTTTTGTTAAACTATTCAACCTTTATACTTGCCTATAGTCATCACGCATGCACCTTCCTCTCCCTCTCTCATGCACTCACATGCACAATGGCAAAGCATTCACTTTGTGACAACAACAACACAGCCCATTGTGTAATCTATGAAAATAATTGCGGGCCACAGCTCACTCAGCTTTTGGATTAACATGATACACATGATTTACACTTGTGATGCAAGTTGATAGACAATTGTGTAACAAAAGAAGAGAGAAATGTTTGCATAATTAAATGCAAAAAAGAAAATGTGTGCTGCATATCACCTTTACTATCTACCTCCCTTTTTTGACAACTGACATATCAGTTGTTCATATCAGTTACTGGACTCTTTTTGTGGTAATAATTGATATCGGTATCGACCCTGAAAAAAACATATCGGTTGAGCCCTAGTGAAGAGGCCATGGAGTCTCTTACAGTGGCTCTTTGGAGCAGCGTGCAATCAAAGGCACCACACACTGATGCATGTGGTCAGGACACTCTCTATAGTTCCCCTATAAAAGAAAAAGAGAATGGTGTTGGGAGATGGACCTTCTTCAGCCGTCGGAGAAAGTACAGACGCTGCTGGGCTTTTTTTGGCCAGGTAGTTGTTGGTGGACCAGGATAGATTGTCTTCAGTGTGGACACCAAGGAACTTGGTGGCCTTCACCTGTTCCTGTTTCCAGTAGTCAACGAGCACCTCTTTGGTCTTTTGGACGTTGAGAAAGAGATTGTTGCCCAGCCGTATATCATCATGGTTGCTGTTACGTTGTTACCCACTACTGTGGTATCGTCTGCAAACTTGATGATGTGGTTTGAGAGAGAGCTGGAAGTTGTGTGTCAGGAGAGTAAAGAGTAGAGGACTGAGCACGCACCAGGGTTCAGTGTGATGGTTCTGGAGCTGGTGCTGACAATCTGAACTGAACTGTCTGGGGCCTCTCCATCAGGACATCCAGGATGCAGTTGCAAATGGAGGTGTTGAGACCCAGCAAGCCAAGCTGCCCAATCAGCTTCATCGGGATGATTGTGTTAACCCTCCTGTTGTGTTCGCATGTGACTGATTGACAATTATTTTCTTTAAAAAATATTGATAACTTATTCTGACTCCCATGAGGCTCCATGACTTGCAGGGCATCTGAACACATAAAACAAATTTTGATCATTTGCATTACAATTTGCGTGTTTAATTTAACTTTAGAACACCCATGTGTATTCCCGGTCAAAAATGACCGACCATTAGAAATGAATGAGTGAGAAAATGGTCAGTGTATAAAATTGAATCCAGGCGCATACCTATTGATCAGATGGACTGTTTGTGTGCTTCTGTACATTAAAACACACACAAACACACCATCACTCCCCCTATTTGCTTCTCTGTCAGCCCCCACTGGAACCTTTCCCCAATATAATGTTCTGCTTTCTGACTTGCATGAGCTCAGGTCAAGTTCAAAACAGGTAATATTCAACAGAATATAAGTTGATACAAAGAGCTATCACAACATTAGATGATAATATATGTATCACTATGGATTTATAACAAGTTATAATGCAGCAGCCATTTATGACGGATGCATAAAACTAGCAAAAATGAAACGAACACAACAGGAGGGTTAAGCGCAGAGCCAATGTCAATGAACAGCATCCTCACATGGGTGTTGCATTCAGTGCCGCTGCTGGCCATTTTGGTGCCTATGTGAGTTGCTTTGTGTTTCAAATTAAAAGTGAAGCCTGGTAGCCACCTAGCTATTTAAATGGATGTGCGAAACTCATCAATTCCATTCTACAAAGGAAAAGTAGTAGACTAGTTTTTATATTCTTGTCCATGTCCCAAATCACATTGATTGCAGCCTATGTTAAAGAGCCCTTTCACCAATCTGAGTTTAAAAATGATCAGTAGGCCTATCAGTAGGACCTACAGTATAGGACCCAGATAACCTCACAAACAACAATCTCTCTTTGTTGACTTCATGATTTCCTTATTTAAAAGGAGATACACAATGATAATTCAGCTGGAGTCTGCCACTCTCGTTGCCTCTCTCCTGCATTTAAGTGAAGTAAGTAAAGTTAGATCTGCTATATGTGGTGGAGATTGAGAGAACCCCAAAAGTACAGTATCATCCTTGAATGTACCATGGTGTTGGTGTATTTTGACATTGTAAATGTTATCGAGGAGGAGAGAAGCACAGTTTGCAGTAAAGCTAGGCTACTATTCATTGGCTATATTTGGGTGGCCCCTCTGTCCTTTGGTGCCTAAAGCACAGTGCATGATGCGCGTGGTGGGAGTGACGGCACTGGTTGCATTGTTCCAGGTGTTTAGGGGCAAAGTGGAGGGCAGATGAAATTGCATCACCCATGGACCTGTTCTTGCAATAGGCACACTGGTAGGGAGGGTGGTGGGGAGCCGGCGTCTGATTAGGACTAGCTTAGGACTCTCCGCTCCAAGCACTTCATGATGACTGAAGTGAGTGCCAACGGTCTGTAGCTGTTGAGCTCCATCACTGTTGGCTTCTTATGTAGCTTAGGACTGCCCGCTACAAGCACTTGGATCTAAAAAGTTATTTTGGTTTCATTTCTACTCAGAAACTCTAAGAGACTGCTTTATAGAATCCCTGAATTTTGCTTACTTGCCCTGACTGTGCTTGTTTGTGACTTTCAGCTAAACGACCCTTTAACTTTTAAGACCACCACAGGATTCTGCAAGGAGTAAGGATTCTACAAGGAAAGGAAATTTACTGAAACGTTCATTAATAAGCCTTTATGCATGGGGAAACTTACTCATTCATACTTATATACTAATTTTTACACTTTGACTGTGCATATTATTACAAGGGATAATCTCCCCAGAGCAACTAATAGGTTAAGTGCCCTGCTCAAGGGCACAATGGTGGCAGGCCTGATTTTAACCCACAACTTGTCTTGCTGCTTAGCCTGACGTTGTCATACTCAAAATTCTAGTCAGAATTTGAGTCTGATACTGCTCCACTGGGCTGTTAGCCTGACGAGCCAGACCCACATCAAGATGTAGGGTCTGGACACTCACCGTAGACAGGGCTCAATCGGAGGGGTGGGATAAACAGTTGTCTTTCAAATTCCCTCCCCGCAATAGGATAACGTTAAATGAATCATCTTCTTGTTTTCAAGTAGCAGGATGCGTAACCTTCCCTCTCCACGCAATAGGATAACGCTAAACGAATCATCTTCTTGTTTTCAAATAACAGGATGCGTTACCATCGCAACTTCTGGTTGCTTGTCAGTCACCATTATGTTAAGCCCACCCACCGACTCTATACACGCTGTGATTGGCCCGCTGGTGCTTCGGGTTCTCAGCTCCCTGGCTCTATGGATCGTGCCTAGACTGCCCCGCCAGCCAAATTACATTTGCTGCTGCTAGGGGCATCTAGATTTCTAGGCTATTGGGCTGTAATTATGGGGTGTGTTTCAACTGAACCAGGAAAAAAATGCCTCTTCACTCAATTGGATAGACCTACAACCAATCAGAGCAGCATCTTTGTTGTAAGCTAAGTCAACCAAAGCGCTCTTTGGTGAAGTGGTTGAGTATGTTACTGTTAATCATTTCTCCATCGTCATATAAAGCCCACCCTGACAATTTGATTGGTCTGCACAGCTCTGGTTCAAGCATAGTTGCGCCACAATGGAGCAATGCCAGACCGAACTTCCAAACCTTAAATGTTGTGGCCGGGGCTAAGTTCGGCTGGCACCCAGGCTACTTGCTGCTGCATGTTAGCCCATAGCCAGACAACCACCACATCAGGTTCTAAAGCTCGTAAGAGGATTCTCAACTGTCTTAATCAAGCGTCACTGAACAACCATCATCATTAACTGATCACACGGCTGACTAGCGTATTGAATACTCTCTCTTTCTGACTTCCATGGTAGCTACTATACAGTGTTGTCATTTCTGGTGATCCAAAGAGGTCAGAGGTGAGCAAGCAGCCATCAGTGAAAATGGACGTGGCTGTAAACTGGTCATCAGAGATACAGCCGGACTGCATGCCCAGAGCATAACTACACTGGACACACACACACACACACACACACACACACACACACACACACACACACACACACACACACACACACACATGCTCTGACCAGTGCTCATATGTACTAGAGTAGAACTCACATTTGTTGACTCTTTTAAAAATATGTTTAATATATGCTTAATCCCATTTGGAATGGTAATGCTTGAAAGTTCTGTTTTCTCCGATTTTATGCATAGTGGAGAACTTTGGTCATACCAGCTGTAATCCTCTAGATAGAAAGGTCAACTTGGATTTAAATTGAAGCTTATAAACTTGGGAAGTTTTTTGTGTACATTTGAGGCAGTGATATGTATAATAAAATGCTTGAAAATGATCACTTTTGATGACAATTTGTCAGGCGGACAGACATATTTTTGTCTTTTGGGGTATGTTGAGGGTGATATTTGACACCAAAAAGGCAGCAATCCCCAAAATCTTTTTTTGGTAGTTACCCCTATGTGTCAGGATGCACCATGCTAAATTATAGGGTTATATGACCATTTATGTAGCTCCAGTACCTTAATATTCACAATTATGTCATTCCGCCAAAAGCTTTTCCCAAAAAGGGTGTTTTTTGGCTCCTGAGACCAAACGGGGCCGAGTTGGGGGTGGTCATTACCATCTTGTGATGGCTCAAGGTATAAGATAATAGGAAATAATAGTAAAAAAAAGGTAGCAAAAAACATCCTGAGGGGTGGACCTGGCTCCCGGCCTATTGAGAATGAATGAATATCTCAGGTGTTATAATAAGACTTTTTTACATGACTTATGGTCGTGTGCATAATAATGCATTTTCATTGAGTAATATATGTATGTGGAAATGCAGTTTATAGTAATTTTCATCGAGTATTTACCGTAAATATTAATGCGATCGCTGCTGTCAATCCCGTAGTAAACCAGGGACCGAGGGAACTACTGAGTCTACCCACTAACCACGTGACCGCTCTAATCTGGCTTTAACATGGAAGTCAACGGCTGTCGCAACTTTGAGATATCGATGGCTTTGCTGCTGGTCATTGAATGTGAAGTTGACATTTCTTTTCATAAGACAGACCGTAGGCCTAAACTGCACGAATGTATTGTGAAGTCACGAAACTGATCGGAAATCACTGAATGCATTTCGTAAGGTATTGGTATTTCGTGACACATAATTAATTCCGTAAACTGCTGACTCACGAAATGTATACTGTAGCTGCACAAAACTAATTTATGCATTTCGTCCACGGAATGCATTGTGAAGTCACAAAACTGATTTTGTGATTCACATTTTGTCCACGAAATGTGATGTCACTAATGCATTTTGTAAGTTACTACGCTGCTATTTCGTGGACGAAATATTTATTATTTCGACTACAGTGAATACTGCTTAAGCGTTATGTCCATGAAAGGAAAGGTCACCAGTCAGTTTCGTCCACGAAACGACGTGCTCTCTTCAGTGTTTCGTGGACACAATGTAATCTGTTTTGTGTGTTCGTGGACGAAATGCGTTACTGTGTAACATGGTTTCGTAATGAATATATGCTTCTCGTCACACAAAAGGCATCCTGTCCACGAAATGAGGCATGTTACACTTGGCGCCCCATATTAAGAATCTAATGAAAATGTATACAAAAGTTATATTTTAAAGTTTATAAGTCATGCCTTCAGCAATAGAGCATTTTGGTATCATGGCAATAGTATCACTATCACTTACCCTGCTTCAATTCGTCAGTTATCTCCTCTCTTGCTTGATTCATAGCAATTTTATCTGTTTCCACCCCTTGGATTTCCCTTGTCTGTAGGTATTCTCTAGCAAACTGCAAATCACATAATAACAAACACTTTATCAAAATGTTGAATATTTCATTTAAAATCTTTTTAATTTCATTGTTTAATCTGCTTATGTGTGTGGCCAAACTCTATAAACAATTCAGGAATGTGATATAAACATATTATAAGATATACCAGCAATATCAACACCCCACAATTAATGTTGTCTTTTTGGACATTGTGTGGAAGAACTTCGGTGCACCACTTCTGACTATTGTCACTGTGACCCATCTTCTTCAAGAATATTCTAAAAGTTTGAAACAATTTACAAACGGTTAAAGTATATTCAAGACATACAGTATGTTCTGAACATTGTCCTGACAACACCAATTAAGACTGAGAAATGTTACCTCCAGTAATGCAGAACATTCTTCATATAGGATTTTTCTTTCTTTAGAGGATCTATGACGATCAGCTTCTTCTTGGACATGTGGACAATCTAAGAAAAATAGGTTTGGAAGAGTATAAGTACAGTATATTTAAGGCCACCACTCTAGTGTCATTTTATTTGATGGCACAAAGATTTTTCATGAGTAACTTTAAGTTGATTAATGAAGCTAGGCAAATGTAGAACACTTACCACAAGAATCCAGTGGCAATTGAGGCAGACAGGGCATATCCACATATCCTTCTTTGGAATTTTTTTCTTTGTGGACAATGTAATGTAACATTAGCAGGAGTAAATGTATTATAGAAATGAGTACTAACTACCCTTTGATTAATCAAATACCTTCCGCAGTAGTTTATGGTTGCCTCTGAAGATATGCCTTGCAGATGTAGCACGCAAGTGGAATATCCTTCTCCGAAATTGCTACAGAAGTGCAAATGTATGTGAGATGTGCCAAGGTGTGACACAATAATTGAAAGATGTTAGAAAAAGCTGGACATCTATAACTTTTACGTACCTTTTTTTTCAGTAGTTGTTGTATATAGGAATCAACGACCTGTGTAGAAAAATGGATCACGTGTTAATAACAAAGATGCAATGTATGGGAGAGGAGGGTAAGTCCAGCAAGTGAGCTGAAACACCAAACGTATCTTGGAAATATCATCCACAATTTTCTTATGTGCCCCTAATTCTAAATAAAACGTAGCAAAATCCTTCTCACCTTATTTGTGAGCCAGAATTTCATTTGGTCTGCATCAGTGGATGAATTGCTCAATGTCAATCCATTAACAGTTAATCTCCCATGGTCCTTTGCCGTCCCTGAAATTACATATTTACCATGTTAACATACTTTGAAATAGTAAGGCAACACAAGCAGTGTTTTTGGTAACATACCATAAGAAAGATAAATACAAAATACATGGGAGAGGAAATACATCATGTCGAGACATGATGCCGCAGACGCAGTAATATAGAATGAAATGTGGTCAACGAGAAGGGTTGCTCTGGATTTTACAATGGATTGAACATGATTCAAACAACCATAATCAAGGATCAACATTGACAGCCTCTATTTCAAAATATGTGACTGAATTGAAGTTCTGTTCACATTTGGCAAACAATGTGTTTGGCTAATTACAGTTTTTAGGCAGATTTTCAGAAAAGTCTAACACCACTGTGGAATTCGTGTTAACTTGGAAACAGATATGAATTTTGTGTTGAGGTAGTTTTCTTGTAATGTTGAAAGTGAACTCTGCTCTGTCTTCCAAAATATGAGGACAGTCCAGCCAGCACCCACACCCCAATCTGTTGTAGCCTGATTACCATCGACTTTCAAAGGCTCTGCGAGACTTTAGTCTGACCAACAGCCTGTGCTAACACGGTTTCTTGCCAGCGTTGGTTGACCCGCCTCCTTTAAGTGCCTCGACTTGCTACTGGTAGATGTCAGAAAGCGGATTGCCGAGTTTAAACCAATAACAACACTCTTTCCTCTGCCTTGAACACGCCTCTACCCAGCCGTTGGAGCTGCTCAAAGTTGATTGGTTCTCGACCAAAGGGGGCAGTTCCGCAGATTTCGGGAACTCAGAAATCCTTCTCAATGAGCAGTTGACCAGACCAGCAGCAAAAGCCTGAAGGCGTTGCGTCACTGGGAGGGCGTGCCAGGCTAAATCTGTTGTAAGTAGTGGTCTAAGTAGCCAACAGGCCAGAAAGTAAATTGTTAATGCATCAATGCCATGGGCCATGGCTGGCCAAGTGAACTGTGGATTTGGCAAAATTGACAGAATTTACAGGAATTGACAGCATGACAACAAAGTCAGGGGAGATTTGAAAACCAACTGGTCTGGGTAGGGCACCTTTTTCTTCTGCATTGTCTCCGGTTTTGGAAGCAATCGGGATGACCGAGGTTGTTGACAGGATGCCATTGCTGATCTGAGGAGAATGGGGTTTGTGGACTGATGTTCTGCAATATATCAATAATATATAAACATGCAAGTTTAACACTGAATTCACTGTATTCTAACACATGTATAGTTCATAATATGTATTAGAATCTTGAACTCTAGGCACAGACTCCGAAACGTACACACCGAAAACGTTGATGGACTCAGGCCGCAAACTTCAAACTGTTGGAAGGCTATTTAATTATTTAACGCCATTTAATAGAACAATGTGGATTCTTGCAACTTCCATAGAAACAGAGCAGAGACTGTAGGCTATAATGTTCTATTTAGCATTGAGTATTGTTAAGTCACGTTTAATATAACATGGTCAAAAGACATAACGTAGCCGTAACGTTGCTCCACAACTCGAAATAGGTGGGCGGTCACGCACGTAAAGTCACGTCACGGACAGTCAAATCCGATCTGAGTGATCTCAGTCGATTCTTGATACCCAACCCTACTTGTGGGCTGTTAGATGCCAATAATATTGAACATGCTTTGGCCATACATTGCTTATTCAGAAGGACTTTCTCTTCAATGGCTACTCTTCCATTAAATGGGAAAACTACAAGTTACACTTAAGACCACATAAATCAACACTGGCATCTGTGATTATTTAACTGAAAAGAACCTCTTCCCAATGCTCTAACTAACTGTGCGTTCAGACCAAGACCGTCAAAAGCGTCAAGAGCACCGGAAATCATTCATTTTCTATGGAGAGTCGGCGTTACCGGTGTCAAAAGCGTTCTGGGAGTGAGCGTGGCTTCATGAGCTTCACGGGCGTCAAAAAAAAGTTGAGCATCAGTTAACTTCATGGTAATGAGCTATGACACGGTTCGGCGTCAACTAATCAGAATGTCAAACGTCGAGCTATGAGCTTCACCAGCGACTTTGACGCTTTTGACGGTTTCGGTCTGAATGCACAGTAGATATGTATTAGGATCTTGAACTCAATCTAGGCACAGACCACTTTACACACAGAAGTTGATAGACTTACGCGCCAGAGGTGTTAAATGGTTGACAGCCTTTAACTCATTCACTGCCATTGACGTCTTTAAACGTCAATTTAGACACATACCGTCAATTGTGTTTTTCAATGGGGAGGGCTAATGGGTGGGCTTGGGAACGATCTGGCAGAGTTTCAGGCTTGTAAACAGACTGTACTAGCGATCCGAACCGCTAGATGGCAGCAATGCCATTTGGATGATTAGTATCTGCCTGTAGAGCCAACATGCAGAGACATACCGCAAGCTAACATACTGAAGATCGACAACAGTGGATCTAGTTTGCACGTGGTCCAGCGAATAAATATGCTTAGGCCTACTTCTTACATCAAGGATGGAATATTGCTAGACTATAACAACAACTTTGCTAGTGCTAGCTTGCTAAGTCTACCGGCCTGTTCAGAGTCTATAGCGACCATCAGAGTCCTTAGCAACCTGAATTTAAAATTCTATGTGTCAATGTTAATTTCATTTGTCTTGGTTGTCACCTGGGTTGGTGCAACTGCCATTTTATCCAATGCCTCTGTTATTTGCTTGATAGCATTGCAGGGTGCTTGCTCAAGTCTTGAAAGTCTTAAAAGGTATGGAATTTTAAAGTGCCTTTTTCCAGACCTTGAAAAGTTTGGAATTTTGTAGAAAAGTCTTGGAAAAGTCTTGAAGTGTAGCTCATGAAGAACTGATGCAAGTACTCAGACTGAACATGACTGATATACCCTCCACAATTTTGCGACTTTTGAGATTTCATTTTTTTTTCCATTTGCAATCAAAATCCATAATTTCATAGCCTGGAAAACCAGCGCCAACTGCTGGACGGCAAAATGTTTTGCCTGCATTTGGGTCTGGCCTCGGACCATTGAACATTTTGAAAACACTGCCCTGAATCTGGCAGATGGCAACTAAACCAATCACAACGCAGAGATGTGTTTTGAATCAACGCGGGCGGGGCAGAGGGCTCTGGGGCGGGGTTTTGAGGGAGCGTTGGCCTATAGGCACAGACACGGTTTGAAAGACAACGGGTTGTGCTCATCAACAATGTTCCGTTGTATCCATTCATCGAGGCCAGACTAAATTAGACATCCAATCCATTTAGGCTGGTTTATCAGGCTAATAATTTCATGACAGTGAATTTATGTGAATATGGATGATAGATCCAAAATCACTGAGTAATCACGTTTAATAATCGTGATGTCAATATTGAACAAAATAATCGTGATAATGAATCGTGATAGTCCAGAGTTAGAATCAAGGGATGGGGTAGGTCGATCCTGCCATGGGCATCTGAGTGGGTCTTTGGGAGGGAGATGGTCCTGCCATGGGGGTCTCGGTATGGTTGCAATCTGCATTACATCTCATTATACTACTATTATAGAGTAAAAATGATTGCTTGTTGGCAGCCTGACTCTCAAAACTACAAAATGTCGAGGTCTTGAAGAAAAAATTATAAGGTTGGAAAAAGTCTGGAATTTTTAGTTGACAAAAGAGCAAGCACCCTGCATTGTTGTTCTGAGGAGACTGGGGTTTGTGGGCTGCTGTCCTGTTAAATGTCAATAATATTGAACATGCTTTGGCCATACATCGCTTATTAGACATGCAGATTCAGAAGGACTTTCTCTTCAATGGCTACTCTCCCATTAAATGGTAAAACTACAAGTTACACTGAGTGTAACGGGTGCTATTTGGTTAGCTATGCTGTAGAACGTTAGTAAACCTCACTCCCGACGCTTCAAGAGCGCTGCTGGCATGAAAGCTAGTAGCCTGGGCTTTTAGCTGGATTGTTCGCGTGCTCGATTCCCGATCCGAGGTGCTGCTGTTTCGCGGGTTCGAGTCCGGGCGTGTGCAGGGCTGGACCGCGGTGGTTCCACACAACGCAGGTTACAGTAAGACCACATAAATCAACACTGGCATCTGTGATTATTTATCTGAAAAGAACCTCTTCCCAATGCTCTAACTAAGATATGTATTAGGATCTTGAACTCAATCTAGGCACAGACCACTTTACACACAGAAAAAGTTGATAGACTTACGTAACAGAGGTGTTAAATGGTTGACAGCCTTTAACGGGGGTGGATTTGTCGACATACATCACTTTTCCACCTAAACCAATGGGGTCATCTACACACTCCTGGCTGTCCTGCAGATGAAATGTCAGCGTGTCACATACTTTCATTTATTTGAAGAACTTGAATTTAAAATTCTCTGTGTCAAACTGTCAATGTTAATTTAATTTGTCTTGGTTGTCACCTGGGTTGTTGCAATTGCCATTTTATCCAATGCCTCTGTTACTTGCTGGATAGTATTGTTGTTCTGAGAAGACTGGGGCTTGTGGGCTGATGCTCTGTTAAATGCCAATAATATTGAACATGCTTTGGCCACACATCGCTTATTAGACATGCAGATTCAGAAGGACTTTCTCTTCAATGGCTACTCTTCCAATAAATGGTAAAACTACAAGTTTCACTTAAGACCACATGAATCAACACTGGCATCTGTGATTATTTATCTGAAAAGAACCTCTTCCCAATGCTCTAACTAAGATATGTATTAGGATCTTGAACTCAATCTAGGCACAGACCACTTTACACACAGAAAAAGTTGATAGACTTACGTAACAGAGGTGTTAAATGGTTGACAGCCTTTAACGGGGGTGGATTTGTCGACATACATCACTTTTCCACCTAAACCAATGGGGTCATCTACACACTCCTGGCTGTCCTGCAGATGAAATGTCAGCGTGTCACATACTTTCATTTATTTGAAGAACTTGAATTTAAAATTCTCTGTGTCAAACTGTCAATGTTAATTTAATTTGTCTTGGTTGTCACCTGGGTTGTTGCAATTGCCATTTTATCCAATGCCTCTGTTACTTGCTGGATAGTATTGTTGTTCTGAGAAGACTGGGGCTTGTGGGCTGATGCTCTGTTAAATGCCAATAATATTGAACATGCTTTGGCCACACATCGCTTATTAGACATGCAGGTTCAGAAGGACTTTCTCTTCAATGGCTACTCTTCCAATAAATGGTAAAACTACAAGTTTCACTTAAGACCACATGAATCAACACTGGCATCTGTGATTATTTATCTGAAAAGAACCTCTTCCCAATGCTCTAACTAAGATATGTATTAGGATCTTGAACTCAATCTAGGCACAGACCACTTTACACACAGAAAAAGTTGATAGACTTACGTAACAGAGGTGTTAAATGGTTGACAGCCTTTAACGGGGGTGGATTTGTCGACATACATCACTTTTCCACCTAAACCAATGGGGTCATCTACACACTCCTGGCTGTCCTGCAGATGAAATGTCAGCGTGTCACATACTTTCATTTATTTGAAGAACTTGAATTTAAAATTCTCTGTGTCAAACTGTCAATGGTAATTTAATTCGTCTTGGTTGTCACCTGGGTTGTTGCAATTGCCATTTTATCCAATGCCTCTGTTACTTGCTGGATAGTATTGTTGTTCTGAGAAGACTGGGGCTTGTGGGCTGATGCTCTGTTAAATGCCAATAATATTGAACATGCTTTGGCCACACATCGCTTATTAGACATGCAGGTTCAGAAGGACTTTCTCTTCAATGGCTACTCTTCCAATAAATGGTAAAACTACAAGTTTCACTTAAGACCACATGAATCAACACTGGCATCTGTGATTATTTATCTGAAAAGAACCTCTTCCCAATGCTCTAACTAAGATATGTATTAGGATCTTGAGCTCAATCTAGGCACAGACCACTTTACACACAGAAAAAGTTGATAGACTTACGCGCCAGAAGTGTTAAATGGTTGACAGCCTTTAAGGGGGTGGGATTCGTGACCAGAAATCATTGCTCCACATAAATCAGTGGGGTTATCGACACACTTCTGGCTGTCCTGCAGATGAAATGTCAGCGTGTCACATATATTTTCATTTATTTGAAGAATTCTTTGTGCCAGTGTTAATTTCATTTGTCTGGGTTGGTCAACTTACTTGATTTAAGAAGACTTTTATTTATTTTAAAGAGTCCTATTAAGACAAGGTTAATCAATGCACTGGCAGACAAATGATTTTATGAGGCAAGTCTCTTTATACTAAAAACAATACTACAAACTAGATGTTTTGATCTTGATGCAAGTACCCTTCTCATCTTCGTGTGTTGTTACTCGGTCTGACGCACCCACCACTAGCCTAGCTTAGTGCCTCGAGGTGGCAGGCTTCATTAGCTTACACCTCCCAATAGTGACAAAAGAATTCCAACATTTTCCTATTTACATGCAGTGATTTTAGAACCAAGTATTTGCAAAAGGGCTATGTCTCATTTTATATTGTTATTTGTATACAGTACATTGCAACTATATAAATCACAGCATGTAAATAGGAAAAAAATTGTCAATATTGGAAAGGGTAGGCTAATGAAGCCGGCACTTGTGTGTTTTCCTTGATAGTAGTTACCCAACATTGTTAAAACACTTGTACTTTCTAGCATTTCCTTTAAAAAACCTCACTTCCCTTCCATTTTTTAGTCAACAGGCAGAAAAAAAGTCTGACTGCGTCGAACACCCAAGTATGTTTAGCATGCCAATTAGGATAGCCATGTAGCAATATTAATAATAAAGCGTTATGCAGTGCATTTCATTAAATAACTACAATTAACATTATTTCCCTGACACTTTATAGTTAATCATGAAATACTTATATTACTAAGACTGTTGCGATATGAAACTATGCTAGTAGGAACTCAAGAAACCTTACCAGTGGCATGTAAAAGCCGGCGCTGACTATCCTCTACCACGGAACTACTTCTCTATCTCTTCCGGAACATATTTGACAAAACGTAATTTCCGCCACAACATCATATGAAACATGAGAAACTGGTTTATTCACAACAACCTGACAGATGCACGGTATAATTGTTGACTCACCAAATGATATTTCCTGTTTTTGCAGACAACGCAAGTTTACAGTTGTGCAACAAGTCAAGTCAAGTCAAGTCAAGTTTATTTATATAGCGCATTTCATACACAGAGGTCATTCAATGTGCTTTACATAAACAAAAACCAAACAGTAATAGCAGATAAAAGCATAGATGAGCAAAGAGTAATAATAATAATAATAGTAATAATAATAAAATAAAAAATTAAAAGAAAGCAATGAAGAATAATTAACATAAAAGACTTAAGGTGGAATAACTAGAAGACAGGTCTGTTTTTAACAGATAGACTTTGCCAGAGTCTAATTTAGCAAACCAGTGATAGTGATCCTTCTCAAACACCCAGAGCTGTTGCCACTCTTTGGAGATTCGTTGACGTAGGCCCATCTGTGTGCGCACACAATATTTCCTTTCTTACTGGGGAGACCTTAATGTCCAGGGCCGATAGCTCAGCCGTCCCTGACGCTGACTACCACCCAACAAAAACTATCCCCAAACAGGGGCCCTACTCACCTGAATCTCCCTTTGCCCAACCAGGGCAACAGAGATGAGACAAGTGCTCGTGAGCAATGATGTTTGATTTCAAGGGTGATCACTTGCCCACAAATTTCATCTGGACAGTATGGCTTTCAAGCCTTCTGACCTAGATTTAGTATCTTACCTTTTGGCCATTTTCACTTCATTTTCAGATGTGAAGAGCAGCACCTCGTGGACATCTTTTTTTAGGAAGCTAAACAATGACTTTGATATCTCGGATATTCTATAGCAGTGTGAGGCTTGTGTGTATTTCAGTTGTGAGCAGGGAGAACCAAAATGGCATGGAATGTGACAGCACACTTCCTCATTACAACATTTATAGTATGTTCTCAGTTTCTGATACACCACATGTGAGGCAAAAAAATATATCATCAGGTCATGCAGTTTTCCTTTTTGCTTTCATTGGTTTGGATGTTCATGATTGTTCAATCTTATATTAAATGTTGTTGCATAGCCATCCAACAACAACGTTTTGTTTAATAAAAAATGGTGAGTTTTTCCCCAGCCTACTCCAACAACGACTACTAATCCATTGCTTCCATTCAGGGGCGTGTTTCCCAAAGCCATAGTTGCTAACCTGTTAGCAACTTGATTGGCAACGGGAAATAGAATTTCAACCAACTAATTTCTGCTCTCCGCGTTTCCCAAAACAATGCGCCCCAGAGCAGAAATTAGTCACAAAGGCTTATAGATGTACAGTGTACACAGTAAAAGCATAAAGAACAGCACTCAGCCTCCTGCATCCAGATGGTGATACAGAGGTTGCATACAGATCACTCACAAAATGTGATTGTTTCTTCCTTTGGTCATTTCAGACCTTCCCTTATTCATTCATTTCATTGAAATCCATCCATTATTTATCCAAAAGTGAGGTCTGAGTGGGTATAAGTAAGGGTAAGTAAGTATGGGCATCCAACTTGGCTTCCTCTGGTACATTATGGTGATATCACCTGAAAACCTCTCAATATTTTATCCTAAGTGTATTCACTCAACTCAATACAGTATGGTTTGAAACCATTGTTTCAGTGACAGCAAAGTGTTCAGGCATTAGGTCAGATAATTTTTGTTATTTTTATTAGGACACAGTCTTACATAAGAATTAGAGTTTCTGACACAGTAAAGACATTATGTATTATAAAATGTGTGATGCAACCCTAGCGGCGCAGTGCTCTCTTGCGTCTCTTCTTGCTCTGTTTACGTCTTCCCTTTTGTTTTCCTCTTCCTCCTTCTTCCTCATCAGACCCCATAGGCTGGACTCTCTCCTGGGTCAGACAAGTTTCCATGGATACTCCCAGTGGTTCCACACCTAGAAGAGGTGAGAATTTACATGAAGTACCTTTTTCCTTAGTCATACATAGTAATTGCTTTTAATGTTTTATGGAAAGTCCTCGATTTTTGTTGATGCACAGAAAACGGGAAAAAAATGGTTACAGTCTTCATCAGCTGTTTGATACAGCTCAACAGTGAGTGACTCTGCAAGATAATATACACTATAAATCTATTGTGTGTAGGATCTCGTAATATTGGAGCAATGCAGGGGTGTAGCCAGAGGGATGGCTCCAGGTGGCACAGGCCACCCTTGAGATTCAATTGGCCACCCCAGGTGCCACCCCAAAATCCTAGTCTACGATTCGCCATTAACAGTCAAAGGCGAGACCTTTCTTGATGCCCTTGCAGCGCACTAGTTTGAAATATCAGGGTTCAGAAATATAAGCAACAGGCTACTGCTTGCGCTAACACGAAAACATATATTTGCCTATCACATCTGCCAGTGCCCATTTATCTTATTACACACACACAAAACCCAGTATTGCAATTGTGGCATCACATAATGTAGGCACATTTTTATATCTGCCTATTCTACCTACTCAGCCGACACTGTTGTATTGTTATGTTGTATTGTAGATAGTCTACTGCCCTATTGTAATATTGACATTGTGGAAAGTTTATAGCTTAGGCCAGTGTTTCTTATCTGGTGGGTTGGAACCCAAAAGTGGGTTGTGGTACTGATCTGAGTGATGGGTCGCGAAGCTTGTGGCTGAAAAGAAATTAAAAATCGCCAATTTAAAATGCTACCTGATCAGATCTATCATTTGTCCGTTATTTTGATAAACTTTATTCGTAGCCTATGTCAGTCATTGCCATGGCATGGACAATGTTTATGTGACAGGTCATGTTAGATATAATGTTAGAGAGCTATAAAAGTATGTGTAATTTTAAGATATCATGTGAAACGCAAGTTGGCTGCAACCCTTAATACTTGAATTAAGATAGAATATTATTAACTTAAATTGAGGACAAAATAAGACAGTGTGGGGTGCACATGAGAGCATAAAACCATCCAAACTAAAGTGCCTCTTGGAAACAACGCACCCCTGTTAAAGACAAACCTGTCGAGTAGTACTTTGAAAGGTAATATCAGCAGTTAAAGACTTCACAAATGTAATTAAATGCCAAACATCTGCATTTTCCAAACAAAGGCACTGCGTGTCTTATAGGCTACCTCACCATATTCGTTGGCCTGAATGCTAAATATATACAGTACTGTATAGTTGGTCACAACTTTATGAACTTGTGAAATTATAGGTTCCAAAACCAGACCAGTTAAGAACCACTGGCAAAACAAAACATTTCACACTTCCACTTTTGCTCAAATGGCCTAATTTCTGAACAGGTTTTGTTCAGAGTTGAAAATGAGCTGAAAACTGTATTTGACATTTTATCCAATTACAAAGACATTTGATGTGAGAGTATGGTCTTAGTCCTTCTTTGTCCTTCAATTTATGAGTATGGTGCTTGGTGCATGGTTTCACTCATGCATGTGTGCTAATTTAACAACTTGAGCCTGTTTCTGTTTACTGTATCTAGATGCCACCCTTGAATTAACCAGTGCCCCACTAGGGCCACCCATTTTACAAATCTCTAGAATCCACTGGAGCAATGCATGTAGTAATTAAAGGAATAAGACACCCAAACATGAAATCTCAGTCTCAGCTAGTCTTTAATTGGGAGCAGCGTTTTTAGCTTTAGCTTAGCACAGTTGCTGTAAATGAAGGGTGTCAGCTAGCATGTCCTCCAAAAAAAGTGACTGAGACATCTAATTTTTTTTCTAAATATATCTTGGGAGACGTGTGTTTAGAATGAGTACGAATCATAATGCAAAATCAAACGAGGCTATTACCTGAGCAGATATTTACTTGGAACTATATTCGGCCTCATCACAGGCGAAGCACCGCTAGATAGGCGCAAAGTTCTCACGTAGCACTTGAAAACTCCTAAACTTTCTAGATTCGACTGGAACTTCACGGGATGGGATTCAGGTGCTGCTGTGTGAGAACTTTGCGCCTATATGGCGCAAAGGTATATGGTATACACTAATCCAGCGCGAACTTTATGGGCGCTGCCATCTTGAATATCGCCATTACTGCGTGCCTGCGAGTGTGACGAGTGACACTTGTCTGTGCTTTTCAATGAAAGCATCCTGTCAGAGAATGTCTAACAAGAGGACTGCTAATGAATGAAAATGTCAGGTGAAAGGGAACATTGGATCAATGATGTCAGACTGTACCAAAACTTACCAATGAAGGTAATTTATTAACACCATAAGGTATTAAGACGTGTATTAATGACAGCTAACTTCTGCAACAGCCGCCTATGGAACCAACGGGCTAATTTCTTAGCAGCCAGGCACGCAGTAATGGCGGTTTTGTGTTACTTCCGTGTTTCGCTGGATTAGTGTATACATAGCTAAATGGATTAAAAACATGCAGACAACATTGGACAGCGTGGGACACAGTTAGGGACAAGATTCAGAAAATGTCTGACCTTTGAAAATTATACAGGAGGCCTCAGGGTGTTGTTTGGAACGTCACAATGCAATAGTAATATTCTCACAATATTTGCGTACAATATTTGCAGAATTAGTGTAGTTAGAATGTTTAATAAATTATCCTCTTACCACCAGTAGGGTTCAAGCTGGGAAGAGTAGGAGCCGGACCTCCAACACGGCCCCTCATGGGGGGAGCAGTAGCGGGGCTGGGGCTGGGGAGCTCAGGAACTGCCCGCATGCCGTCCATTTCCTCACTCTCAAGCACACTCTGACTCACAGTCACTGCAGAGCATAAATCATTCGTTTTTAAAGTCATCATAAATCTTATGAATATAGATTTGGGGATCAACTGATGCGACTTCGGTTGTCTGTGAGTTAGACTTACCATCATTGCAAGGTTCTGGCAAGGGCCTAGTGGCTCTGTGATGCCGTAAAAGTGGACAGAAATTAGACATCGAGTTAGTCACTTTCTGTGGACGGCAGTGTTTTATGGCAGCCGGTTCACATTGTTAGAAGCAAAGTGTATGCAGTACATAGGTATGTAATGTTATAACAAATTAAAGGTGATATCTACTCTTTATACATTAATGACACACAGTTAATCTATCGGTTTTGACATATTTATCTTAAACGAACATTTGTTCATGCTTAGAGACAACTACTGTAATACCAGCTGATAACAAATAATACCATGTCTCCTAATGCTCGCTACTAGTATTGTTAAAATCTTGTTCATTGCTGAAAAAAGTAAATAAACTTACAAGACAGGGATGTGAAATGGATGACACCTCAAGAGGGGGAAGGATATGTCCCCATACACGATTATGGCATTGAAGCCATACGGATTATCCACACACGGCTGTGGTGGCACCTGCAGACATTAGACATAATGTTTGGGGGGTTAAATAGCTCCTTAATGAAGCAGTGTCAACCTAAAGAATATCAGAATAAGTATTCATATTGTGCTTATTGATCCAGTGACAGTCAAGTCATGGTTTCCGTTGATAAATGTAAAAGCCATACACTGAGATTTTGTTCATGTTGAATGAAGCTGTTGCCATAATACACCACGTCCGGCCTTTGGCTGTCCACAGGGGCCTGTGTTAGAAACAAATCACAGTTAGCACACACAGGAATTCCTCTTAGATTGCAGCATTGTTACAGTATCTGAGAATCAACTTCTACACAGTTCTTTGCAGAAGTATGCTGTTTCAGTTGTGGAAAGGCAAGCATATTTGAAACGATGGGGTTTTTTGTGGCGGTTTGTTTTACTTTTTCGCCACGTAGACAATTACTCAACATTGTTACAAAGGTTGCTCATCATTTCCTTCTTGTTTTTTGGCATACAGTCAAAACCAAGAGAAAGAAATGTCTGATAATGTGGAACATCTAAGTATGCGTCCATGCTAAATGTGCTAAACACTTCGGAAGAGCAAGCGTACATTACGGAGTTGAGCAAACTATGCATTTGATAAGATGGCAATGGAATATTGAAGGACATAACATGATATGTAATCATCATAAGCATAATATATTAGGACTATTAAAATATTGAGGTATTTTCCAACGATTACCGTCTCTTCATTTGAGATTGCCATATTGTTATTTGTAGAAGTCGTTGACACGTTGCAAAAGCGGAACCACTACCTTAACGCTTCCGGAGCACATTACGTTAAAAGTCCCACTATGACTTTTAACGTGAGATCAAACCAACGCTGGATAAGAAATGACCAATTCACTCACAATTTAAAAATAAAGACATTTTAAACATTTAATGCAACTTACCACACGATATGTCCAGCTCGAGCATTCCAAATAGCTCTGTCACTGCTGCCGATGTTTGGGTGTGATCTGTTTTGAAGCAGGAAGATCAAGATCAAGATCAAGATAATTATAGCATGTGGGACTAAACACAGCTCCCACACATTTTAACCATTTCACCGCCCTAGTCCACAGAACACAATGCTCTTAAAGCAAAAACTATTAATTAACAGATATTAATGTATGTGTGAATTTGACAAAAAGTATATTGGATTGACATATCCTCAGACTTTAAGGTGCCTCTCATGTACAGTAATATAACAATCTGTGTCTTTTTACCTAGCCATGTTTTAGATGATCCATCCAGTGATCCATTGTCAATCTCTGTCATTGTTTTTCGTTTTTGATAATGATAAAAAAAGAAAAAAACTTCTACTCATTGAAATCCCACTCGAATATTTCCTCACTGTGACCAAGAATGATAGTCACTGGGTATGTCACTCCAGTTATACGAGTATGGGCTCCTCCCTTGAAGTACTGCAGCCGTTGTGAGGAATTTGCATACACTGCCTGCCTCTTTGTCGTACAGCCAAGTTTGAGGGGTTAGAGAATGGAGCCCATACTCTTATAACCGGAGCTACATACCCAGTAGCTATTGTTATACGTTACATGAGCTCCGCCCTCTTACACAAGGGTGTGTTTCAACTGGTCCACAAGTGTTATTAATCTTATATTAATCTTACATTAAGAGCAACAAATCTTTTGGTATTTTTTTTTTCTTCTTAAATGAACCACAATTGCTTTTCGAGAAAGCACTATATAAAACTCTTCATACTGAAAAAAATATCAACTAGATTTTGATCTAGATATACAGCGCCCTCCACAATTATTGGGACCCCTGGTTAAGATGTGTTAAAAGCCTTAAAATAAATTAAAAACAAATTGTGGAAGCATACTCTCACACTGAAAATTGTTGAAAAATGTAAGCTTCAACTGAAGTGAATTTTAAGGTGGGAAAAAAAATCCCTGACTGAGAAATAATTATTCTTCATAAAATCACCTGTTCCACAATTATTGGCACCCCTAACAATTCCTAGGAAATAAATGTAATTAAAGTATTTCTGTAATTTCTGTCATTTCTACAGTAGTTTACAAAGTCGATCAGAGTATGTAGGAACATGGTAATTCTTAACATCCTGTTTCCCTGGGCTATAAATATGACGTGACACAGAGGTCATTTCTCTTCAACATGGGAAAGACAAAGGAACACACTGTTCAAGTAAGGCAGATATGTGTCGACCTTCACAAGTAAGGCAATGGCTACAAGAAAATAGCCACTCGCACACCTGCCCATATCTATGGTCAGAGGAATCGTTAAGAAGTTTAAAACAACTGGAACTGTGGTAAACAAGCCTGGAAGAGGACGCAAGTTTATTTTGCCACCATGCACAGTGAGGAGGATGGTAAGAGAAATAAAAAATTCTCCAAAACTCACTGTTAGAGAATTGCATCAAATGGTTGCATCTTGGGGTCACAAAGTCTCCAAAACAACCATCAGGCGCTATCTACATGCCAACAAGTTGTTTGGGAGGCATGCACGGAAAAAAGCCTTTCTCACTGAAAATCATAAGCACAAACGTCTAAAGCGGTACTGGGCCTTCAACTGGGACCGTGTGCTTTGGTCAGATGAGACAAAGTTAGTGCTTTTTGGCAACAAACAGTCTAAGTGGGTCTGGCGTAACAAAAAGATGAGTATGCAGAACAGCACCTCATGCCCACTGTGAAGTATGGGGGAGGATCGGTGATGCTGTGGGCCTGTTTCTCTTCCAAAGGGCCTGGGAACCTTGTTAGGGTGCATGGCATCATGAATGCTTTGAAATACCAGGACATTTTAAATCAAAATCTAGTGGCCTCTGCCCGAAATAAGATGGGTCGTCACTGGGTCTTTCAGCAAGATAATGACCCTAAACATATGGCCAAGTCTACACAGAAATGGTTCACCAGACACCGTATCAAGCTCCTACCATGGTCATCTCAGTTCCCAGACCTCAACCCCATTGAAAACCTGTGGGGTGAGCTGAAGAGGAGAGTGCAGAGGAGAGAACCCAGGTCGTTGGATGATTTGGAGATTTTGTGCGAAGAGGAATGGTCGAAGATCCCTCTTTCTGTTTTCTCTAATCTTGTGAAACATTATAAAACAAGATTAGGTGCTGTTTTTTTTAGCAAAAGGGGTTTTTACAAAGCATTAACATCAGGGGTGCCAATAATTGTGGCACACATGATTTGATGTAAAATAATTATTTCTTAATGTGGGATTTTTTTCCTTCTAAATAAATGCACTTGTATTAAAGGTTGGATTTTACGCTTTTTTTCATTGTGGTCCTATATTATTTGGAAAAAAAAAATATTTATTAGAAGCTTAAGAACACATCTTAACCAGGGGTTACACCACTGTAAGATTAGTAATACTTGGTTAGATTTTATTACCGGTAGATAGGGCTGTAGTCAAGACCACCTTTGTCGAGTCCAAGACAAGTCCAAGACCAGGACCGGTCGAGACCAAGTCAAGACCGAGTCCAAAGAGGTTCAAGTCGGCCACTGGTCTTGCCATATTTGGCAAGACCAGTGGCCGAGACCGAGACAAGTCCAAGTCAGATACCAGCGAGTCCGAGACCATAAAAAAACGGACTCGAGTCCGGACAGCCCTGCCGGTAGATGTTTTTGCAGGGTGCTGAATGAGCCTTTTCAGAGGGAGCAGGGGCCGGTACAAACCTAGAGTTCCTGAAGAGTCCAGACTGAGGTCATCCCTCGACAAAATGCTTGCGACGGGAGATGTACAGTGTACACAGTAGAAATAAATTAAGTAACAACCACATTACCTGGTTAAGCTTTATATGTATTTTCAAATTATCTCTGTATATCAACCAAAGTAATCAGACACAATCATCTTAACTTTTTTTAGTCACTCCAGAAAACTTCCAAATACATGAGTTTCTCTATTTGCAGTGGGGTCTGTAGTCTCTCATCTTAGGCACTCACACGCCTTCATATGCATTCCTGCGAACGCTGTGAGGTTTTAGGGCTGTCTCACTGCCAAATTGTGAAGTGCTTGAGGGCTCGCTCGCACCCTTTTTGAGCCCTTTCCCCAAATCAGCATTTGTGAACTCTTTACTCAAGAGAATTACCTACAATTCATAGCGTTATGGAGTGAAACATGAGCTTAGCCTACGTTGTCAATTTACAGTAATGACAGGTTGTAGGTGCAGTCCCATCCCTGGCAAAGTTGATCACTTACAACTGATGTCGATTAAGTGTGTGAGGGTTCAAGGTTTAGGGGAGAGATTAGGATTCAGCCATTTTCTCCCACAGGTGAGTTGCGCACCAGTCACTTTCTGGTTTGAGCCTTTAAAAGCGCTTCAGAACAGCCCAGTCACTACAGAATAGACACTACACTGCATTATACTGATTACTTACATGTTTATTTTGTAAATCCAACACCACTACTGACTTACACATTTTTGTTTGTGAACTATCTCCTGTATTTTATTTGACAAATTTGACAGCAGTTGGCCTACATTTCAAATCATAGCCTTCTTTTTCTTTATCGCCATGGCGGTACGCATTTGGAAGAAAGAATAACGTTTGTGAACCCTTTTGTTTTGTTTCCAGCATAAATGCAAAGTAACAACGGGTCATGTGAGCATTTGATTGACAGAGGTCACGAGTGCAGTTGGTTGGTTTGGAGTGATCAAAGGCTGGGGCATGATTAAAAAATTGAATTTGTCTAGACTGATTAATGTTAGGTTAGATTCCCTTGCCTCATAATGTTACATACTCTATTTGGCAAAGAATGGAATAGTCCACTCTGAAAAGAATAGCAACCCTCACCTATTGCAAAGAAGACCACATGTCCTAATGTTAGCACTCACTGGTAGTTCTACCAGAAAGATTCAATAGACAGAATTAAAAGCAGATAGCAATTTAATTTGAGAAAGAATAGCTTTGATACAAGTATATGAAAGAGTTCTGAATAAACAACAATCCTTGGCATAGGCCCAGTCTCTGATCCGTCCTGTGATGAGTGGATCTCAATTCCTGCCGATGGTAGAGGCAGGGGCGAGGAGCCTGCCCCCCATGCATCGAGCCGGGGACCAAGTGGTGGTGGTGGCTAAAAGGGAGAAGATGCAGCTGGCATACTGCGGCTGACGGCACATGGACTGCTAGCGGTGCTGGCTAGAGGCGTGGTGGAGGGAGCATCAAAATCGGCATACTGAGTAGCAGAGAGAAGTGTTAGATGGAGCAGAAGAACACCCACTGATTGAATGAATGAATGTTGCTGGGTTTTCCCCGAAAATACAAGCAAAGGCTGTGATTGGTTCTATGAATGAATGGGTGGAGTAAGAAAGCTACACTACAAGTCAGTCCCAGTAGAACTTTCACTTAAGATATAATTTACTATTAGGATTTAATCCCTCTCCTCATGGGAGGCAGACATCAGGTACTCAGTGCTGAAAAGTATTGGGGTAAACTTACAAGACATCATCTTGAGGGGGAAGGATCTATCCTCAATCACCATTACTGCACCGACAGCTTTGGGGTTATCCATACATTGCTGTGGAATCTGCAGATAACAGTGATATATCGACCAGTCATACCAAAACAGTCATACCTGTATAACAACTGAGTGTTTAATAGCTTCATAGTTAAAAACAGCTCAAGAGTAAAGCCCTCTTACTCCAGAAGACTTGATAAGATTTGGGAAAGATTCTTGAAAGATTGTAGTCTTTTGAGTAAAGCTTGCATTAGTTAAAAGACTTTAAATTGATTGAATGCCCAGGTGTTGTTATGAACAAATCTTGATTATTAAGTCTTCTTGAGCATTAATATTAGCATTGTTCCTGTGAAAAACATACAGTGAGATGACTCTTCTGGAGGGGGAAGGATCGGTCTTCGATCACCAATACTGCATTGACAGCCCATGGGTCATCCACACATTGCCTTGCAACCTGCTGATAACAGTAAAATAATAGCTTCTAACTTCTTAAAACTGGCTTGAGAGTAGGTCTATATATTCTTATAATGTCTAGTTCCTGTGATAAACATGCATTGAAATGTAGGCCGGAAATCATCACCATAACCACCTTAAACTGCCTGAAGTGCCTGTTTGGAACATTATGATTAGCACAAAGGAGAAACAGCTCTACACCATGCTATTGCTATTCTGTTGATGCAACGGAAACGCTTTTAAGCTAACATGTTTTACTTGTCCTATTTTGTCTTATTCAGCATTGTTCATCAGTTGTGATCACCAGGTCCTTTGTTAGCTATTCTCGCTTCCCTTTTCAGTTTGGAGTCCATGGGAAAGCCTAAATTTGGGAAGTCCTACGACTAAATGCTGACTACTAGCATGCTAAATTTAACGACACCGCGTGACCGCATGGAGAGAGTGACATAAGCAGATTTGCACAGCGCATTAGATAAAATTGGGTAAAAAAGAGGTAATATTATGTTACTTTATCATCGCTGTCTATATAAAGTATACATTTGCTATAATCTGTAAATATAAAGTGTCAGTTTTACCGTTCTATGCTCTGCACATGGCTCCGCCATGTTGTATAACTTTCGCTTTGTGTAGCACAACACTGACGTCACTACCACTTCGAAACATTAAACAACTGAAAATACACTTACATTTCCTTTCTAATGCCCCTGATAATACTGTATATAAAAGTTCTTAATACAAGTAAACAGGTCCTTCATTTGCAAGTGAACACCATTCATTTTACTTTGATTTTTGCCTGACCCTTAATTTACTTTTTAAAGTAGACTGCATAAATTGGGTAAAAAGGGATTATTAAGTCAATATCTACTGTACATGCGATCTATGGGGTTTAAAGTGTCTTTATGCAGATAACCTACTGTAGGTTATTGTTACCCTTTATTTTTAAATCAAGTTTAAGTAATAAAATAAAATAAAGTATGTGAGCATTTCAGCAGGGGGGATGGCCCATTAAAAATGTGCCTTTTTAGATTAAGTAAATTAAGAGATTCTGTTTTGTAGTGTACAGTACGTAACATAAAATTGCTTAAATACATAAAGAATCTACCTCAATTTTTAAAAACATTTCGGCTTACCCTACCCCTGAAAGTCATCTTTCCTCACACTGCATCATTAAAGGTCTTGACAATTAATATACAGAAAGAATGTCAATATTATTATGACTATTATATATAACTGTTACCACTCTCAACTCCTTTTTGTGTAGATCACCTCACTAAATCAACAGTGTAACCAAACATCTATTAGTACAGGGGTATTGGTACAGTTTTATGACAGACATAAAGACATGTATAAAAATGGACTCACCTAACACTATTTCCCATTCAAGAATGCCAGACACCCCAGAACCATCAAAGCCCACTTTATAGACACTTGACAAGAGTTACAAAACTCCTTGTCTGTGAAGACTCACATTCCCTATGTTGAGGACTCGCATAAACTAGTGTGTCCTGTTGTGAAACAGGGAGGGTCAAGAAGATATTTACTGAATGTTGCAATTTAAGGCTAAGTTCATCATAACATTATCAGGAACAAAGGTTTGTAATACTTAAACAGACCTAGACCACAGACCACAGCTGACCACTGAAATATTTCCATAACGCTGACAGTATATCTACATTTTCTCTTATTTGATGAATATGTTCGGTGTATTTTGAGATGACCATGTCTACTGATATAATGGTCACATCTTGCCAAGTCACAGGTGCTTGTGAATTAAATATGCACAATTTTGCAGGATTTTGTTTTTGCTCAATCCATCCAGAAAGAGAAACAAAGAAGAGAGACTGCTGTCTTGTACAACCGCTTTTGTACCACAGGGGGGTGACATTGTTCTTTCTTAAAATAATTTATAAAGTAAGAACAGTGTTCAGGCAAAACCGATGTTGCCTAAGTTCACAAAGAAACACACACGTGCGCACACACACACACACACACACACACACACTCACTCATTTCTATTGTGTGTGTCCTCGGCGATAACTAAGTTGATGAAGGTATATTAAACAAAAGCAGACCGAGAGCCGCCCCTGCATCTCCAGGAGTCCACAAGCCCCTCAGTACCCCTTCAGAACAGCTACTGTTCAACAGAGGAACAGAGAAAACATGGCCCTCTCCTTCCCCCATGCCCAGCCAGCCATAGCCTATCACTACCACTACCCCCGGGAGGGTGTTAAGAATACTTAAGGGACAGAATCAATCTCACCTCCGCCAGCTGCCATAAGGCGCGATCTTAGGAAGCTCTATTGATTTCTACACAAAGATCCAGCCCAGAACAGATTGAGCACAATGAGGGAACAATGGCCCTTTGGCTCTCATTGAAACGGCCCCTCTAAAGTGTTGGGCTTTGGATTTGCTTCACTAATGTACTTAAATGGCACTGCGGGAAGACATAGGTGGCTCTGCGGCGCTGAAGCGGCTTTGGGCCAGATCATGCAGAGCGTTTTAAATGGACTGGAGATGGTGTGCTGTCCAGTGATCCTGCTCATTTTTACCACATTCAAACTCTACATTAGATATTGTACCAGGACGCAACAAAAAAAACAGGGAATGCTAATTTGACACTTGTTGGCTATCTTGTTTTGATCATCGACACTAAATAGCAGTAATATTTGTAGGAAATAGTAAAGGGAATAATAAGGAAAGTAATTGCTTTCATTGAGTGTGTGTGTGCGCGCGTGTGTGTTCTCAGCATTTGGATGTCCTGTTCTTTCCCTACGCAAGCAAGATCCAGTCAAGTATGACTAACGCTGAATGGAAATAAATAACCTCCCTGCGTAGATGAGCCCCATATATAGCGAGAACTAGACTACTCATACTAGCCCACACAGTCTGAGTGAGCGGGCCAACCATTCCGCACCAATCACAATGGGCACCCAGGATTAGCAGCGCTCGTATCACATGAGCTGCTGGATCTGAGAAGCTGGACACATGCAGCATTAGCTGCGGTCATTTGTCAGACGGCTAACGCCGGGCACACGGCTAACAAAGAACACGCGGACCACAGGCCCCTTCACCTCCTGTGTGCAAACACATAGACACATCCAAAGACCCACACACACACACACACTCACAGATGCAAACACTCACACACACATACAGTACAAACACACAAGAAACTCGCAGATATACATCGTCTCCCACCACAGCTCATTCTGACCTCCTCCTGTACACGTGCTTACTGTAACAGACCCCTTCCCCCCCAACAAAACTGTACATAAGCATACTAATAAACACCCCCAAGGCCCGCTGTCTGTCCATCGCCTGCCTGCCGTACCCCAAGGGAAGAGGGTCCAGCACACGCCGCTTCCTCCCCCTCCCCAGCCCCCAGCACCATCCCCCGACTGGCAGTCCCTTTGCCGGCCTTTGTGCGTGGATCAAAAGTCTGATAGCCTCAGGGGTCTGCCCTCCCTCTAGTGCAGAAGTGTGCCAGATTATTAATCATTGCACCCCAGTACAACCCCTCCCTACACCGTTCCAGTCCTCCACACACACACACACACACACACAGGCAGAAACACACCCTTCCCCCCCCCACCCCCCCGCGGGCCCTGAGCATACCCCAGCTGCCTGCTCCTGAATGCAGCAGGGGCCCCTGCAAGGAGAAAGGAGAAAGAGCATCTGCTGTGAGAGCCAGTGGGGGAGCCCATCCTCTGTGTGTGTGTGTGTGTGTGTGTGAGTGAGTGTGTGTGTGTGTGTGTGTGTGTGTAAGAGAGAGAGAAATATGTGTTTGTGTGTGTGTATATGAGTGAAGAGGGGGGGGGGGGGGGTTGTGTTATTCTATAGTAACAAACATGTACTTTTTTAAAAAGAGGAAACCATGGAATAGATGATTAGTGCTCTTCTGACTAGTGCTTCAAGATCGGGTGATTTTGCCGTTACTGTTAATTGTTTGCAGTTAATGAAGTTACCAGCAGATGAGGCTGCTGCACTTTAATTCAGGTACAAAAAATATTAACATCTTTTGTCTTTGTTTTAGGTGCAGGCTCCACCAGCAGGGCCTGAGGTGCCTCTGCCTGGTGACCTTCATGGCGCAGATAAGCACCCATAAACTACCTCCCTTTTAGCTAATGTCAATAGCATAGGGGCAGGGGGCAAGGACCTGTGTGTGTGTGCGTGTGTGTGCGTGCGCGTGTGTGTGTGTCAGACACAAATGTTGTGTGTTCGATGCATACGTTTTGCTCTTGAATGAGTGTGTTCTGTGTTGTGTGTGTACTCCTGTATGTGGATATGTATGTGACTGTGTTTTTGATAGAGTGTGTGTGTTGTGAATGTGGGTGTGGGTGTTTTGTGGGTGGGTGTGTGCAAAAGTGAATGCCTGTATGCATGTGTAAAGGGGATTTTCCTGTCAAGTCTTCTCTAAAATGTGTCCCTCTGGATTATGGTTCTAGTATGCAGTACTTGCATTTCTGGCCCTAACCAACAGTGTAGCTTTTAACAGTCAAGTTACCCCATCAGAATCACTACATCATCTGAGGCCTCTTTACAGACCTACTACATGGTAATGCATGCCTGCCCTCTCGGTGTAGGAGCACTCTCTCATGAAGAAGAAACAGATGATGTGTTTACGGTCACTGCCCCAGTCCCTTTCCTTCTCTTCTAAACTCGCTCTCTCTCGTTTTCTCATTTTTTTGTTCTCTCTCTCTCTCGCTCTCTCTCTCCCACTCTTCCTGCCTCCTCGTGTCTGTGGGTCTGGAGCTGTGCTTGTGTCCTGTCAGATAGGATTGCGTAAGCGCTCCGTGATGATAGCGTCTGCATCTTCCTCATTACTCCTGCTGTACTTGACTCCATCAGTCATACTGACGTCAGTTATTACGCAGCTGCTACTTAAAGGACATTTCCAGTCAAAGAACAACTTAGGGTTTGCTTTTGGATGAAACAACGATGTTAACTGGAGTACTTTTGATTAAGACCGGAATATGCATTTATAGCAAAATAGTGAGTCATAGGGGCAGCCTCACCGCATCAAAATACATTTTTACTCTAAGCCACTTACAAGGCTCAAAAATATCATTACACTCTTGTGGTCCCGAAACAGTGGGGAGGGTCCCTACAAATAAATCAAAGTAATTTATCTTTGTAAGTGTATAGAAAGTCAGAGTGGAGACTGGATGGGGGGTCTTTGTCTTTCCTCATCTCCATCTGTCTTTCTATCTCCCTATCCAGGCATTTTAGGGGTGTAGTTGACGGGCAAACTTAAAAACACATAAATGTGTGTGCAGAAAAGCATGCAATGCTGTTCTCTTTGGTCTGAAGTAGGGTTCAGACCAAAGATTCCCGATGTTCTAAGACCTTGCAACGGGTTGAACGCTCTGCGACAGCTTGCAACTACATGCAACGTTTAATTCACACCGCTGCAACTCGGTCTCGTTGCGTCGGGAATCTTTGGTGTGAATTGGGCTTTACACATTCATACTCATACCTTTGTTCACTTGCACCATTTCTGCTATTTATATGCACAAATAGAAATTAATACATGTGCCTTACCAAGTTGATGCTTCTGAAACCTGCTCTCTTTAAAAAAAAAAAAAAAAAAAAAGCGGGGGGGGGGGGGGGGGGGGCTCATGGGGTGCTATATAGAACCATGCAGGCTTTAAAGAACTCTTGGGGGTTCCTTTGATGAACTCTTCAAAATGTTTTTTAAGAACCATTTAGGGGTGCCATATATGAAGCATGCAATAGAACCATTTTTGGTTCTGTATAGCAGCTTTTTTTTTCTAAGTGTGGCGTTCCAGTGAGTTTTGGCCACTAGTGGTACCCATTATTTTATAACGACTAACCTTTCATTAGCATATAAAGTAGACGAGGGAAAACCCTTTATTGTGCAAAAACATCTGGTCCGGATATAAATCTTCGACAGTGAGACACAGAGACCATCCTGGCAAGCCATGCGAATCAAATGGGCCACCATATAACTGCTGAGCGCCATAACTCTACTTGGGAAACAAATACTCCCGTGGGAGCTGTGGTGCGGAGCACAGGGCATCAGTCAATACTTCATTTACAGACACAGTGGTGGTAATGGATGTGATGAGGTCATGAAGCTCATCAGGAAACAAATGAGCTTTGAGATGCTGAGGTAGGAGACCAGGCCCCACCTGAGCTAAGCAGCTATGGGGGGGTTTGAGTGGAATGAATGGATTGGGTAGTGGAAAGGTGCAGCAATGTTTTTGTACTCACTGTAGGATATAGGATATACTCCACTACCCCTGTGCTAGATCAGAATGACGTGGCATGAAAACATCAGCTCATGAGCACAACAAATGTTTAAAATGTGTATGTTGCGTTTGCTGTACCACTAAATGAGTAAGTAGTAGTAGTAGTAGTTAGCCTGGCTAGTGCCACCACTTCTCAATGAGACGTGTTCTGGGAACCAAACAGTAATTTTCTCGTATTTGAAAAAATGGCCAGATCCATTTATTGGCCGCCCGATTGTCTATCAAATGTGTCTGCATAGCTCATCGTCTTGCTTCCCCCCCTGTTCTGTGATTGGTGCCCTATCTGAGGCAAAAATTAGGGCGGTAGTTTCCAGGCTGCCTGTAGCAGCGTGTATCAAATCTCGCGCAAGGCAGCATGGGAACACCCAGGCTAAGTAGTAGTAGTAAAAAGAAAGAATGTCTGTACTAGTATGTGAAATGCCTGTTTTATTCAGTTGCCAGACTGGTGAAGTAGTTCCAGTATATGGTGAAGAAACTATGGGAGGAAAGGAGGGAGGTGGTGATTTCATAGACTTCCTTAAATACAGAACACAGGCCTCTGTGGCAACACCTCTGCTCTGTCATTCTGGATAAGACGTTCCCATCATCCTCTTCAAAACCACATCAGCATCACTCATCAGGGAAGTATACAGCAGCATCAAGGTCAGGGGTTCATTTCCCAGAGCGAGGACATGCCCTGGCAACCGTAACATCCCCTCACGTCCGCAGAACTGTACGCAGCTATTGATCAGCGGACTTGCCTAATGACCGAACGTAATCGTGTTGAGATCTCCCCTGGACTCATTTATCACTTATCCAGTTAGTGTTTATCTAAAGTGCCCAGAGAGTTGCGGAGCATGCACAGGTTCGTTCGTCCGTCTGCTCCTATTCATCAGGGATCAGGGACAGCGTAATGGGTCCAGAGCAAATCAGTTTAACCCGAAACTTGTGACAGGGGCATTCCACCCCCGTGACCCAGGAACACCTCGAGGGCCGCAAGAGGAAACGGCTTGCCCACTCTCGAAGGTGCCCCTCGTTCACACGGCCGAGGTGCGGTCTGCCTCGGAGCCGCGTAGCAAACACATCACCCAGGAAGATTTATGGAGCGAGCGGATCAGAGGT